>NC_071326.1:52101590-52402045 GCF_943734725.1 Anopheles marshallii | reverse complement strand
GAAAGAACGAAGGGATCACTTTGATTTCGATTGTCATCTTTAACTGTTGCTAACAGTTTTAACATGACTTCGATAGCATTTGCCTAACAAATTAGCTGATAACGTGAACAAAATCTTCATCTAAACACAATCTAAATCTGAGCTACAACAGAAGAAACAAGACTGGAATCAAACACATTTGGCAAGAAACTCGTGCGTTGCTTACCCTGTTGTTCGATCCTGTTGTAGCATTTACCGTTACAATTGCACGGATAGCATATTTACAATCATCATTGTTGTATACAGTAATCAGGGTTGCCTGCCCCTGGAACCGAAGCAGTGAGTGCCGCTCTTAAGAGACAGTAACCGGTCTCCTAGTGATGCGTGCGGGAGCGAGCATCGTGCGTTGTCTCGTCCTAGCCAGCAGCCTAGTCGGTCGTATCATTGTACATTGTACATTTTAATTATAGTAATAAAAATAAATCGATAAGCTTTGTACAAGATCCAACAGTGGCGACGAGGATTTTCGTTTTAACTTATTTTAACGTACAGACCACACGTGCATAAGTGAAATAGTAATGCATACCAACGAAGAAATTAATCAGCAGACGCGCAACGGCGCCGAAGGACCGCCATCGCGCAGCAGCCATCGAGGAAGCGTCGGTCGGCCAGAAACTGAATTTGGCTGGATTCATGAACTTTTCAAACAACAGCAAACTATGATGCAGGAGCAACAACAAACGTTTATGAAGCAACAGGAAAAGTTCATAGCAGAAATTTGGCAAACAGCACGCTGCAAGGATCCTGTGAATGTGGAACAGATAAATGATGTGCTGGCGGGCCAGATCAAAGACTTTCGTTTCAACCCAGAAGAGTGTGTCACTTTCACCGGATGGTTTTCGCGGTACGAAGACCTTTTTGAGAAGGATGCGCATAAACTGGAAGACGATGGAAAGGTGCGATTGCTGCTGAGGAAGCTTGGTTTACCCGAGCACGAACGATACACGAGCTATGTGCTGCCGAGTAAGCCTAAGGATTTCAATTTTGCCGAGACGGTGAGTAAGTTGAAATCGCTTTTTGGTCCCCGTAAATCGGAGGTGAGCAAACGGTTTAAGTGTCTTCAACTGCAAAAGACAAAGCTGGAGGACTATGTGGCATTTAGCTGCCGAGTGAATAAAAGTGTGGTGGAATCCGAACTCGCGGTGCTAACGGAAGAACAACTGAAGTGTTTTCTATTCGTGTGCGGGTTAAAGGACGATAGCGACGCCGAAGTAAGATTGCGATTGCTTAAGCAGATTAGGGGAAACGGATCAATCACATTGCCCCAGTTAGTCGAGGAATGTCAGCAGATTGTTGATTTGAAGGGAGACACCGTAATGATCGAGGGCGAGAACAAAGATGTAAACGTCGTGAAGGACGGGAAACGAGACCATATTGCTCAAAAGTGGCAAAATAACCGCGTTGAACAAGGAGCACAGCGTAAAGCCAGTATACCTGTGATAAAGTGTTGGCTTTGTGGGGAAGGCCATTTTGCTCGGAAGTGTTCATATGGCGGTTACAGATGCAAGCAATGTCACAAGTATGGCCACAAGGAAGGTCATTGTAATGCAGCCGAACGGTACAGGAAATCAAAAACGTATGGCAAAGTACGAACGGTTGTAGTTAACAGGGTCATGAGCAAAGGCAAAGGTCATGTGAGCGTGATGCTAAATGGCGAATCTGTGAAGATGATGGTGGACACTGGTGCAGATATCTCTATAATTTCGAGAGAACAATGGCGAAAAATCGGCGAGCCGCCATTGCGTCCACCATCCGTGAAAGCAAAGACAGCGTCGGGTAACAAGCTGCGAATCATAGGTGAATTTAGTGCACAGTTAACATTGAAGCAACAAACGAAAAATTGTACAGTGGGAGTTACTGAGGAACAATTAATGTTGCTAAGGTGCTGATATGATGGATGTTTTCGGGTTGTGGGATGTACCGCTAGCGTCGGTGTGTAATAGTGTATGTGTAGCAACTCAGAGCATGGAATCTGTTAGAAGGGAGTTCGGTAGCCTGTTTTCCCATGATTTGGGACACTGCACGAAGGCGAAAGTGAGGATGGAGCTGAAGAAAGAAGCTGTTCCCGTATTTCGGCCGAAACGACCAGTTTCTTATGCGATGCGTCCGGCAATAGACGAGGAATTAGATCGGCTGGAAAAAGAAGGTATCATAAACCGCGTTAACTTTTCAGCATGGGCGGCGCCTATAGTAGTAGTCCGCAAGGCTAATGGGAGTATACGCATATGTGGAGACTACTCTACAGGGTTAAATAATGCACTTCAGCCCCACCAGTATCCAATTCCGTTGCCGGAAGAGATTTTCTCAACGTTGGCGAATTCAGCGATGTTCAGCCAGATAGACCTCACCGATGCTTTTCTTCAGGTCGAAGTAGAACAAGAGTGCAGAGAGCTGCTAACAGTAAACACACATCGAGGATTGTATACGTACAATCGACTGCCGCCGGGGGTGAAGGTTGCACCAGGTGCCTTTCAGCAGTTAATGGAGACCATGCTGGCTGGAATAAAGGATGTTGCAGTGTATTTGGATGATATAGTCATCGGCGGAGCGGATGAACACACCCACATGATGAACCTGCGTGCAGTGCTAGCAAAGCTGCGGGAGTATGGTTTCAAAATCAGACCAGAGAAGTGTAATTTTTTACAAAAACAGATTAAATATCTTGGTCACATTTTAGATCGTGAAGGTCAACGCCCGGATCCCGTCAAGATAGAAGCGATCGTGAATATGCCCACACCGAAGAATCCATCAGAGGTACGTTCATTCTTAGGGGCGATCAATTATTACGGAAAATTTGTGCCCCAGATGAGAAATCTGCGTTATCCGCTTGATGACTTGCTTAAGAAAGATGGTCATTGGCAATGGAGTCCGGAATGTCAACAAGCCTTCGAAACGTTTAAGCGGATACTGACCTCAGATCTTTTGTTGACATACTACGATCCGAGAAAGCCGATAATTGTAGCTGCCGATGCATCGTCAGTGGGTGTAGGAGCCACAATTAGCCACAAAATGTGGAACGGAACTATGAAAATAATTCAGCATGCATCCCGCGCCCTAACGAAGACGGAAATGGGTTATAGCCAACCAGATCGCGAAGGATTGGCAATAATATATGCGGTTACTAAGTTCCACCGAATGATTTTCGGACGACGATTTACGTTGCAAACGGATCATGCACCTTTGTTGCGAATTTTTGGATCGCGCACGGAAATTCCAGTCTATACGGCTAATAGATTGCAACGTTGGGCTCTGACATTGCTGATGTATGATTTTAACATTGAATATGTGTCAACTGAGAAATTCGGAAATGCCGACGTACTGTCTCGCTTGATAGCGAACCATGAGAAACCGGATCTAGAATACGTGATTGCGAGCGTCGAAATAGAAAGGGATGTGCGGGCCGTGATAGGCAGCATAACGCAAATAATGCCACTGACGTTTGAAGATGTCTTGCGTGAAACTAACAAAGACCTGTTACTACGAGAAGTACGAGATTTTGTTCTACACGGTTGGCCAAAGAAGAAATTGGAGAAGTTAGAACTGCGAAACTTTCAAGTCAGAAGCGAGTCTTTGTCCACAGTAAACGGATGTTTACTTTTTGGCGAGCGGTTAGTGATTCCTGGTCCTCAGAGGCAGAAATGCTTACAGCAGTTACATAAAGGTCATCCCGGCATGGATAAAATGAAGGCGCTTGCAAGAAGCTATGTATATTGGCCCGGGATAGACCGTGATGTCGAAGAAAAGGTCCGGAAATGCCAACAATGTGCAGCAGTTGCGAAGACATCAGCTCATAGTAATCCAATCTCTTGGCCAGAATCAACTGCTCCATGGCAGCGAGTACATATGTGGACTACGCGGGGCCTATCAACGGAACATATTATTTACTTGTAGTTTATTCATTTTCTAAATGGCCAGAGATAGTGGCGACCACGGCTATTACATCAAATGCAACCATTAGGATATTACGAGGCCTGTTCAGTCGTTTCGGAATGCCGAATGTATTAGTGAGTGACAATGGGTTGCAGTTTACCAGTGCGGATTTTGAAATGTTTTGTACAACCAACGGAATTGAGCATTTGCGTACGGCCCCCTTCCATCCGCAATCAAACGGGCAGGTAGAAAGATTTGTAGATACGTTTAAGCGGGCCTTAAGGAAAATGGAGGGGGAAGGTAGGACAGAACAAGAGGGTCTAGATATTTTCCTAATGACATATCGTAGTACACCACACAAGCAGTTGGAACGGAAACAATCTCCTGCGGAATTGATGTTTGGTCGTAGAATGCGTACGTGTATGGAACTTTTGCGACCAACGTTGAAGTTAGGCATAGGTGCGAAAGATAGTCAAGTCTTGAGAGAATACCAATTAAACGATATTGTGTACGCGAAGCAGTATTTCCGTAATAAGTGGAAGTGGGTTCCCGGCACAGTAAAGAGACGGTTAGGTACGGTGATGTATGAGATCATAACAGAAGGTAATCGATTGTTGCGCGTTCACATCAACCAGTTGCGAACGCGTGTTCCCGACGATAGAGCGAGAAAGCAGATTAAAACGAATCGTTCGTTTCGCATGTTGGACGTGCTACTCGACGCTTGTGACATAAATATAGATGGAACAACATCAAGCAGAGAAGAGACCATCGAACGCAACACTCAGGTAGCTGAATCATCTGAACAAGTATCGCTGTCAACGTCCTCAGTTCCATCATCTCCATCGTCGTCATCCGATTATTTATCATCGCCGTCATCAGCAGAACAACGATCTGCGACATCTCCAGGGTTTGCCACAGCCGACAGCGGATCGTCAACGCCGGTACAGCCTCTACGTCGCTCTACGAGGATTCGTAGACCGCCTCAGTGGATTGAGCCATACCGCCGGTATTAAAAGGGGGAGATGTTGTATACAGTAATCAGGGTTGCCTGCCCCTGGAACCGAAGCAGTGAGTGCCGCTCTTAAGAGACAGTAATCGGTCTCCTAGTGATGCGTGCGGGAGCATCGTGCGTTGTCTCGTCCTAGCCAGCAGCCTAGTCGGTCGTATCATTGTACCTTGTACATTTTAATTATAGTGATAAAAATAAATCGATAAGCTTTGTACAAGATCCAACAGTGGCGACGAGGATTTTTGTTTTAACTTATTTAACGTACAGACCACACGTGCATAAGTGAAATAGTAATGCATACCAATGAAGAAATCAATCAGCAGACGCGCAACGGCGCCGAAGGACCGCCATCGCGCAGCAGCCATCGAGGAAGCGTCGGTCGGCCAGAAACTGAATTTGGCTGGATTCATGAACTTTTCAAACAACAGCAAACTATGATGCAGGAGCAACAACAAACGTTTATGAAGCAACAGGAAAAGTTCATAGCAGAAATTTGGCAAACAGCACGCTGCAAGGATCCCGTGAATGTGGAACAGATAAGTGATGTGCTGGCGGGCCAGATCAAAGACTTTCGTTTCAACCCAGAAGAGTGTGTCACTTTCACCGGATGGTTTTCGCGGTACGAAGACCTTTTTGAGAAGGATGCGCATAAACTGGAAGACGATGGAAAGGTGCGATTGCTGCTGAGGAAGCTTGGTTTACCCGAGCACGAACGATACACGAGCTATGTGCTGCCGAGTAAGCCTAAGGATTTCAATTTTGCCGAGACGGTGAGTAAGTTGAAATCGCTTTTTGGTCCCCGTGAATCGGAGGTGAGCAAACGGTTTAAGTGTCTTCAACTGCAAAAGACAAAGCTGGAGGACTATGTGGCATTTAGCTGCCGAGTGAATAAAAGTGTGGTGGAATCCGAACTCGCGGTGCTAACGGAAGAACAACTGAAGTGTTTTCTATTCGTGTGCGGGTTAAAGGACGATAGCGACGCCGAAGTAAGATTGCGATTGCTTAAGCAGATTAGGGGAAACGGATCAATCACATTGCCCCAGTTAGTCGAGGAATGTCAGCAGATTGTTGATTTGAAGGGAGACACCGTAATGATCGAGGGCGAGAACAAAGATGTAAACGTCGTGAAGGACGGGAAACGAGACCATATTGCTCAAAAGTGGCAAAATAACCGCGTTGAACAAGGAGCACAGCGTAAAGCCAGTATACCTGTGATAAAGTGTTGGCTTTGTGGGGAAGGCCATTTTGCTCGGAAGTGTTCATATGGCGGTTACAGATGCAAGCAATGTCACAAGTATGGCCACAAGGAAGGTCATTGTAATGCAGCCGAACGGTATAGGAAATCAAAAACGTATGGCAAAGTACGAACGGTTGTAGTTAACAGGGTCATGAGCAAAGGCAAAGGTCATGTGAGCGTGATGCTAAATGGCGAATCTGTGAAGATGATGGTGGACACTGGTGCAGATATCTCTATAATTTCGAGAGAACAATGGCGAAAAATCGGCGAGCCGCCATTGCGTCCACCATCCGTGAAAGCAAAGACAGCGTCGGGTAACAAGCTGCGAATCATAGGTGAATTTAGTGCACAGTTAACATTGAAGCAACAAACGAAGAATTGTACAGTGCGAGTTACTGAGGAACAATTAATGTTGCTAGGTGCTGATATGATGGATGTTTTCGGGTTGTGGGATGTACCGCTAGCGTCGGTGTGTAATAGTGTATGTGTAGCAACTCAGAGCATGGAATCTGTTAGAAGGGAGTTCGGTAGCCTGTTTTCCCATGATTTGGGACACTGCACGAAGGCGAAAGTGAGGATGGAGCTGAAGAAAGAAGCTGTTCCCGTATTTCGGCCGAAACGACCAGTTTCTTATGCGATGCGTCCGGCAATAGACGAGGAATTAGATCGGCTGGAAAAAGAAGGTATCATAAACCGCGTTAACTTTTCAGCATGGGCGGCGCCTATAGTAGTAGTCCGCAAGGCTAATGGGAGTATACGCATATGTGGAGACTACTCTACAGGGTTAAATAATGCACTTCAGCCCCACCAATATCCAATTCCGTTGCCGGAAGAGATTTTCTCAACGTTGGCGAATTCAGCGATGTTCAGCCAGATAGACCTCACCGATGCTTTTCTTCAGGTCGAAGTAGAACAAGAGTGCAGAGAGCTGCTAACAGTAAACACACATCGAGGATTGTATACGTACAATCGACTGCCGCCGGGGGTGAAGGTTGCACCAGGTGCCTTTCAGCAGTTAATGGAGACCATGCTGGCTGGAATAAAGGATGTTGCAGTGTATTTGGATGATATAGTCATCGGCGGAGCGGATGAACACACCCACATGATGAACCTGCGTGCAGTGCTAGCAAAGCTGCGGGAGTATGGTTTCAAAATCAGACCAGAGAAGTGTAATTTTTTACAAAAACAGATTAAATATCTTGGTCACATTTTAGATCGTGAAGGTCAACGCCCGGATCCCGTCAAGATAGAAGCGATCGTGAATATGCCCACACCGAAGAATCCATCAGAGGTACGTTCATTCTTAGGGGCGATCAATTATTACGGAAAATTTGTGCCCCAGATGAGAAATCTGCGTTATCCGCTTGATGACTTGCTTAAGAAAGATGGTCATTGGCAATGGAGTCCGGAATGTCAACAAGCCTTCGAAACGTTTAAGCGGATACTGACCTCAGATCTTTTGTTGACATACTACGATCCGAGAAAGCCGATAATTGTAGCTGCCGATGCATCGTCAGTGGGTGTAGGAGCCACAATTAGCCACAAAATGTGGAACGGAACTATGAAAATAATTCAGCATGCATCCCGCGCCCTAACGAAGACGGAAATGAGTTATAGCCAACCAGATCGCGAAGGATTGGCAATAATATATGCGGTTACTAAGTTCCACCGAATGATTTTCGGACGACGATTTACGTTGCAAACGGATCATGCACCTTTGTTGCGAATTTTTGGATCGCGCACGGAAATTCCAGTCTATACGGCTAATAGATTGCAACGTTGGGCTCTGACATTGCTGATGTATGATTTTAACATTGAATATGTGTCAACTGAGAAATTCGGAAATGCCGACGTACTGTCTCGCTTGATAGCGAACCATGAGAAACCGGATCTAGAATACGTGATTGCGAGCGTCGAAATAGAAAGGGATGTGCGGGCCGTGATAGGCAGCATAACGCAAATAATGCCACTGACGTTTGAAGATGTCTTGCGTGAAACTAACAAAGACCTGTTACTACGAGAAGTACGAGATTTTGTTCTACACGGTTGGCCAAAGAAGAAATTGGAGAAGTTAGAACTGCGAAACTTTCAAGTCAGAAGCGAGTCTTTGTCCACGGTAAACGGATGTTTACTTTTTGGCGAGCGGTTAGTGATTCCTGGTCCTCAGAGGCAGAAATGCTTACAGCAGTTACATAAAGGTCATCCCGGCATGGATAAAATGAAGGCGCTTGCAAGAAGCTATGTATATTGGCCCGGGATAGACCGTGATGTCGAAGAAAAGGTCCGGAAATGCCAACAATGTGCAGCAGTTGCGAAGACATCAGCTCATAGTAATCCAATCTCTTGGCCAGAATCAACTGCTCCATGGCAGCGAGTACATATGTGGACTACGCGGGGCCTATCAACGGAACATATTATTTACTTGCAACCATTAGGATACTACGAGGCCTGTTCAGTCGTTTCGGAATGCCGAATGTATTAGTGAGTGACAATGGGTTGCAGTTTACCAGTGCGGATTTTGAAATGTTTTGTACAACCAACGGAATTGAGCATTTGCGTACGGCCCCCTTCCATCCGCAATCAAACGGGCAGGTAGAAAGATTTGTAGATACGTTTAAGCGGGCCTTAAGGAAAATGGAGGGGGAAGGTAGGACAGAACAAGAGGGTCTAGATGTTTTCCTAATGACATATCGTAGTACACCACACAAGCAGTTGGAACGGAAACAATCTCCTGCGGAATTGATGTTTGGTCGTAGAATGCGTACGTGTATGGAACTTTTGCGACCAACGTTGAAGTTAGGCATAGGTGCGAAAGATAGTCAAGTCTTTAGAGAATACCAATTAAACGATATTGTGTACGCGAAGCAGTATTTCCGTAATAAGTGGAAGTGGGTTCCCGGCACAGTAAAGAGACGGTTAGGTACGGTGATGTATGAGATCATAACAGAAGGTAATCGATTGTTGCGCGTTCACATCAACCAGTTGCGAACGCGTGTTCCCGACGATAGAGCGAGAAAGCAGATTAAAACGAATCGTTCGTTTCGCATGTTGGACGTGCTACTCGACGCTTGTGACATAAATATAGATGGAACAACATCAAGCAGAGAAGAGACCATCGAACGCAACACTCAGGTAGCTGAATCATCTGAACAAGTATCGCTGTCAACGTCCTCAGTTCCATCATCTCCATCGTCGTCATCCGATTATTTATCATCGCCGTCATCAGCAGAACAACGATCTGCGACATCTCCAGGGTTTGCCACAGCCGACAGCGGATCGTCAACGCCGGTACAGCCTCTACGTCGCTCTACGAGGATTCGTAGACCGCCTCAGTGGATTGAGCCATACCGCCGGTATTAAAAGGGGGAGATGTTGTATACAGTAATCAGGGTTGCCTGCCCCTGGAACCGAAGCAGTGAGTGCCGCTCTTAAGAGACAGTAATCGGTCTCCTAGTGATGCGTGCGGGAGCATCGTGCGTTGTCTCGTCCTAGCCAGCAGCCTAGTCGGTCGTATCATTGTACCTTGTACATTTTAATTATAGTAATAAAAATAAATCGATAAGCTTTGTACAAGATCCAACAATCATGACAAACAAAACTAGTTCGTCACAACATATGACCAGACAAACAACAAACAAACCACAAAACATCACACGTGAATCTACAACAGATTTCAGTAACTATAATTGTACTAGTAGAATGACCGGTAAAGTACCAAACATCCTCTGGGATAGTGTTATGGATATTCATATATGTTGAGAATCTCACTATGAGCGAAATGCATGCGTGCATTGAGCGAACAAAACAGCTCTGCAATATTTAAAATGAGTTTTTTGCTAACAATCTCTACGCGCAACGTGAATTCACGTTCAAAAAGTGAGGTTAAAAACGAAGGATTTTTGCAACAGTGGACTGTGTGTGTACGTTTGTTGACGTTTGTGTATGCCTGCAACGGGCGCGACCGAGAAGGAACGATTTCGAAGAAGCGAACAGCACGAGAAATTTCGCTCCGATTGAGAGAGCTTTCGAGGGGGGGCTCGATTCGGCGGGAGTGCAAACAGGAGCGAAATAGCTGTTAGAGCGAGCACTTTCTGATTTTGTATGGAAAAGGTCCAATTGCTCCCCTTGGGACAGACAATTCACCAGTTACACTGGTCATCGCGTTAATTGTCTGGGCCGCTTGCCTGTGGACGTATCCGTTGGTTCTGTAACACGAAAAATTGAATATGTACGAGGTATCTGGAAAAAAACGATTCTCTTTTCGGCCGTGAGTGGATCGCTCACTTCGTGGATCAGATCGACCTGGCCAATATGACAGCTCCGAACACACCCATCCATGACATCGCTAGCTATAAGCTCACACAAGACCGCGAACTACAGTTAACTGCATTGCTAGACAGTTTCACCGGTAGCAGTGATGTAGCAGGCAAACTAATCGGGCCGCCTGCTTCTGTTCATCTCAAATCGGGTGCAACACCGATATTCGCTAAAGCACGTGATGTTCCGCTAGCATTACGCAACAGATACTCAGCCGAAATTGTGAAGAAGAATTTTCAATCGGGATTTTATGAGAAAGTGGAATTTTCCGAGTGGGCTTCGCCGACCCATGTTGTTGCAAAGAAAAACGGAAACCTTCGAATCACCGGGAACTACAAGCCTACGGTAAATCCAAGAATGATCGTCGACGAACACCCTATCCCCAAAGTGGAGACTATTTTCAACCGCATGAAAGGAGCCACTCTGTTCTGCCACGTATATATAACAAATGCCTACACACACTTGCCAATCGATGAAGAGTTCCGAAAAATACTCACTCTTAATACTACCACACACGGACTCATACGGCCAACACGAGCAGTGTATGGAGCACCAAACATTCCCGCAATTTGGCAAAGACGCATGGAAACAGTACTGCTAGGTTTGAACAATGTCGTAAGTTTCTACGATGACATTATCGTTTTCGCTGCGGATTTCGATGAACTTCTAGTAGCCCTCACTTCCACATTAAGCAGACTGCAACAGAGTGGACTGAAGCTCAATCTATCAAAGATTTCATGCTACATCAGATCCAGCAGCTGCCAATACGAGCGGAACATATCGCGATGGAGACACGTAAAGACCATCACCTCGGGAGAATAATTCAGGACCTCCAATTAGGACTAAACCTTGAACACGGAACACGCAGGTTATAAAGCTCCGGAAGAAAAGTATACCATGGTAGCAAATTGCCTTTTGTTCGAGCAACGGGTAGTTATCCCAACCACCCTTCGCCCAGCAATCTTGAGTGATCTCCACACTGCGCACATCGGGATGGTCAAGATGAAAGAGTTGGTATAAGATAAAACACAACAATATGTCCCCAACGTGAAACGATCAAAATGGGATGCTAAGGCAGAGAAAATGGTGTTTGATGGCTGCATTGTGACAGACAAAAATCTCAGATTTTATAATCCGGCGAATAAGAAAATCTGTATCAATAGAGATGTAAACTTCTTGAAAAAGGATCCAAGCGAACGGTTAACCGTGCATACAGACGAGATTTTCGAAGAGCCATCGGTGTCAGTTAGGGATTCTGAGACACATGATAAAGATGAATCAGAACCGGAAAATGATTCACCAGATGAGGGAGGATTCAAAGATGCAGTTACAAGTTCAACAAACGTTCCAAGACGTTCCCTTCGTAAGCCGTGTCCCATCGCACGTAATGATTTTGTATCGTTTTTAACAAGAGATTGCGACTCGGATGATCCTCCGGATCGAGAGCAAACAGATGATTGACCAGATGGACGCTATATCTACATACTTGCAAGGCCCAATAGATGAAGTGATATATGTTGAGCAGCCAGAAGGGTATGATGATGAGTCAGGAAAAGTCTATCGACTCAATAAGGCTATGTATGGGCTTAAGCAAAGCGGTCGATGCTGGAATGCCTGTTTGGATAAAGCCCTTCAGTCTTTTGAACTTCAAAAATCAGCCGAAGACACATGTGTATACTACAACAGCGTTAGTAGTCAATTCATCGCCATATATGTAGATGATGTCTTGAATTTTTGGAAAGATGCTGATATTCGTGACCAGTTCAAGTCGAAATTAACCAGCGCTTTTCAAATTAAAAAAGGTATGGAACAGGCTCGAACGTATGTGGGAATGACGATTGTTTATGGGAAGGATTTTATAAGCATTCACTTAAGCAGATATGCTGACGAAGTATCGGACCGTTTTGGTATGCATAACTGTAAAGCAGCTTCTACACCATGCGACGTCTCTCTAAAACTCGCGGCCAGATCAGATGCAGAGGCACCGATAAATGTACATTATCGTGAGGATGTTAGAGCATTACTATTTTTAGTACAAGGTATAAGGCCAGATCTTTTGCTTTTGCTGTTAGTAATGTGAGCCTCTTCAATGATAAGTACAATGAGCATTGCTATTTTTAGTACAAGGTATAAGGCCAGATCTTTTGCTTTTGCTGTTAGTAATGTGAGCCTCTTCAATGATAAGTACAATGAGACACACTGGATAGCAGTTAAGAGTATCGTGCGTTAACTAAGAGGTACACCCTGTTATAATATTGCTTATCGACTTGACTCAGGTGAACCTGTGTACGGTTTTGTTGATGCTGACTGGGCAAACGATCAGGACGAGCGACGATCACTCTCCGGTTATATTTTCAAGTTTGCCGAAGGTGCAGTTTCCTGGTCGAGCAAACGGCAACAGTCGGTTGCTGTCTCCAGTACGGAAGCGGAGTATATAGCCATTGCGGATGCCGCAAAGAAAGCTGTGTGGCTGTTCTGCTTCATCCGTCAATTCATAGAATTTAAAACCATCTTGCTGCATTGCGACAACCAGAGCGCCTTGGCTATGACAAAAACAGAAAGCCTAATTTCAGCCCGAGAGTAAAAAAACATCTGTTGTCCGTGACTTGATGAAAAGTGGATTGCTTATCATGAAGTACGTGCCGACTACTGACAACCATGGTGATTGTCTGACGAAAGGAGTATGCGGACCCAAGATGATCTTCGCTACCAACGGTTTTGGGATGCATATGACCTGGGAGGATTCGGACTTTAGTTTGTAGGACTGTGGACCGAGTAGGGATGTTGGAATAGTTGCGTCCCATAGTCCAAACAGCACCCTTACTTCCATTAACCTTGGTCAGCTGTCATCTAGGATTTATGCGTTTTTTGTTTGATAGCCGGAACCGCAACCGGACAGGACCGAGTAACGGCAAGTAACGTTGCGCGACCACGGTATATAGAACACCTTACACAACATTTACTGACCATGGATTGACAAAGACATCGAACAGCTGGTCAAAGCCTGCCATGAATGCGCACAGACTGCAACAGCACCTACTAAGCTTAACCAACACCACTGGGAGTACCCATCCAGTTCCTGGGAGCGTGTGTATATCGTTTATGCTGGACCCGTTACAGGCGCCATGTTGCGGATCATCGTGGCCGCATGTGGGTTGAGGTGAAAGTAACTCACTTCTCCTCCTCCTTCTCCTCATCCCTCGTAAACCACTCCTTCCTCACCCTCCCCTTCACCATCACCTTCGTGGGTTCGGAGCCGGCTCCGGATCCGGAGCCGTTTCTTCCACCACTACACTATAGAGTCTGTATCACTAAATACGATTTTTACTCTAAAATCGACCCTACCAAAGCTTCAATTCGCGGCCACAACAAATCAATGATTAGATCAGATCACTAATCAGTGATAAGAGTATGAAAGGAATATGTTCACGTATAAAATAGGGCAAACCAAGGAAGCAAATATACGGCACAATACATAAAGCAACACTTGTGTTGAGCGTGAACGGTTAACGATTACCGAACTGTTCATGTCCCGATAAACAGCGATGATTGAGCGAAGATGAAATAGATGAGCGCAAGCACGTAACTAGACAGTATATTGAACGAACCCAATGCGGCCAAATCTATGAGTGCCAAGTGAACAATGTGTGCCCAAATCTATGAGAGCCAAGTGAACTATGTGTCTGAATGTCCTGGACCTAGACAATTTGAATAAAACGTCACGATCATTACTAGCTTGAAAATATCATGGCAAATAAGTATCCGTGTTCACAAAATCATTAGTGTAACTAATGATGTACACTAACGATTAATAAGTGATAAAGTAAACTGATACTTAAAATATCTGTTTTTACAAAATCATTAGTGTAACGACTGTCTAGTCACGTGCTTGCGCTGTCCTATTTCATCCCCAATCAGGTATGTCGTTGACGGAAGGCACGGTTCTGGTATAATAGATCGTACGGTTATAGTTTAGTGGGTCAGCATCGCCATCCGCCCGATCAGGCGAACGGTACGGTTTGGCTACGTTGCACCTTTAATAAATAATACACAAAACAATTGTCACATGCGCGACCAAGACTGATCTGTATGTCGACAACATTGCAAGCTAACAATAAGAAGTTTAAACTTAAACATAAGTTAAGGTATAAAAGCGTAAGATAGATTTAAACAAAGTTAGTGTTAATCACGAAAGCAAGGTGTTCGTTTCATTCGACCTCAGTTGCTCCGGAGTTTGCTCTTTGTGCGACAAGGTACAATCAGAGACATCCTATTAGGTGTGGGAGAGCATTGTTGTTTTTTAGTTGATTATGTGTGTTTGCGCTTCTCAATACGCATCCAAAGTGATATATCGCGGAAAGGAAAAAAAATCTAATTCTTCAGTAAATTCATCTTCTTCAAATTTACTTCATACAGCAGCCTTAGAAAATATATATCTTTGCCTTGATTTCTGCTGTTAAGTACGGAGATGCATTGGATCGACAATGCAGAGTTACTGTTTGATAAGACGGCGTCGTCTGAAGAAAAGCGAGCGGAACTTTTATTAAATTTTCATAAACATTTCTCGAAAAAAAGGGTAATTAAAGAAATTGTACATGAAAGCTATGCTCTTTATAGACCATACAGGATTTTTTGTTTAATTTACAGAGCTTAAAAAATTGTTTTAGGAATTTTAAATGTCAAAATATTTAAGACAACGAACAACGACGACGTTAATATGGAAATATCTTTCAATACTTCTTTCCTAATCAGATAGACAATCGTAGTTCATATAGCAGTTCAGTTAATTGTTCATAACATCGAATATCGTCGGTTGACAAAGATTATTTGCAGATTATTATAGCGTATGATACGAAATTTAAAGTCTACGTGTTGGAATGGGAATTCCATTATGTATGTAAATAGACTTAGTCCTATCGTTATATGCTTCATTACATGCTACAATCTTCGGCCACTTCGAACGAGGCATTTTACTCCCCTTTTCTGTACCAATAAACAAACTTGATGAATGTATTACATTCCTACCTGATTATGGGTTTTGTATAAACTATCAGCAGTTCAAAAATATACGCCCTCGTCGTCGTCGTCCTTTGAAAGTTGTAACTGGAACAGCGCACCAGCGGTATCGTCAGTTGTTCCCCACTTGGCTGCTTCACCACCTCGAACCGTCACATTATAGCAAACATTCTCACTTTTCAATAAACTTTGCCGCAAAGTAATCATTTTGTGAGTAAAATCTCGACTCCGTATCGACGTTACACTCAGGAAACCTTTGTACAGTTCTTGCATAAAGCGGCAATGTTGGAAACAACTCTCTGAATTTCCAGATCCGAGCGAGTTGACGCATGTTCTCATAATCTCACCGCTAAGATCACCAAGGCCAAGTACAAAATCTTGCGGATGCAGCAAACAAGTCATCTTAAATGCTTCGCCACCTTTGTTCGATACAGCTGTTGCAATTGTTGATTCCTCCAACCCTTGCCCAGTAGATGGCTCCATATTGTCTTCCTCCTTGATGTTTTTCATATCGCATGGAACATCGCTTGGGGTATTTTCATATGTTAGCTTCTGTTGAATAGATTCCCAGTGCGATATATCCTGCCCGCAACAGTATTCATAAAATGTGTAAGCTTCAATAAACTCTTGCATTCCATTCGTATATGCCCGCGCAAACTGGTAAGGATCTCGATCCTTCAGTTCTTTTGCAATGTTTATAAAATGGTTGCGAAAAATGGTTTCCAGTCGTTCCTTCGCTTCTTCGCAAACTTTTCGAGCATTGTTCTTTCTGAAACATGAACAAACATTATTAATCCTTTTGATAACAAACAAGACTGTAACCTAAAAACAGCTTAAAATGCCAGCATGGAAACAGAAACCATTTTGAAAATGAACCATATTCTTTGCATTACCAATACAATGCGACCTGGGGATTTCATGCTAATCACGCTTCCAATGCTTTGTGTACAACGGGAGTTATTCAATTGTTATATTACTGATGATACGTAACAGCATAATTGCAAAATTAGCAGTCTCCCTTAACCTTAGTTCAATGATGACACTAACCGGCGTTGCCGTTTTTTGACTATATCTGTACTTAAGCTTACCTAGGATCGATAGTGTGCAGAAGAAAGATGATTCGCTTGGATTCAATGGTGATGTCCCGGCCGATTTTCACAATGCGCTCATATTTATCGTGCTTCGCATCTAAAATGGTCGCGTATTCACGGAAACACTGAATTACGGGATTGTTTTCATCAACTGAAGCATTGTCGTGATCTTTTCCACGACGACCGCCTCCCTTCCCGAAATGTTGACGCTTGTTACCGCGATATGCACTCATTTTATACGAAGCTTTTGGTGAGACAAAAATGAAGTACAGAAACTCAAGATTCTTCCTAATGTTTTCTAAAAACGCACAAACGAGAGATAGCTTTCCCGGCAATTCGCAACCAACTTGTAGCTGTCACGACGGTAGCGGCATGAACAAATGACGATCACATAAACTGGTGATCGGACAAATGCATTGACGGATACGGTTTTTGATATGTGTGGGACAAAAACCAACTTTTTTATTGCCCAAGTTCTGACCGATAAAAAGCGCGAACAACATTTTCAGCTGTTTTGCAGAAAAAACCTTTCATAACATTTGAATCTCGAGTTAATAAGAAATCAGAAGCCGATTTTGTACGTCAATTGCATTAATTTCCCGAAATTATCGAAGTTTGACATCCGACGAACCGTACAATGTTTGAAACGCATTTTCATGCATTTAGGTACACAGAAAGGTGAAATGATGCAGGATGTGCATAATTTTGCATAAAATAAACAGTTTCATAACCGCGATAACCGCGATACCAGTGCAAAAAAACTGATTTATCTTCAACATGACATGCCGTTGACAGTTTTGATAGCGCTTGCGGTATCCTGACAGCCATCCCATTGTGCAGCTGAAAAGATTAGAAAGTCCAAAACAAGTGCTGCAAACAACGTCGGTCGAGCATCGTAACAAACAAAAGTGCCCAAGGGGAAAGTGTTTGGCCACCACCGTAATTACCATCAGCGTCTAGTGTAAATGTGCAGTGAACAGTGAAACCTTAATAATAACGAAGGCGTTAGTGTTATGAACTGGATATGATTTGTAATGCATTTGGTAGCTGCAAACAAAATACAGAACAAGTCTGAGTCCTCATTATTGTTGCCCGAACAACCAAATTCAATTGATGTGAGTGTCCATTCAAGCTAGGAGAAAATAATTAGGTAAAGTGAAATGCAATCATTGAAACGTGTCTTATTGACACACTCACACCGAGAGAGATGCACAATTGCTTGTTGTATTGTTGGCGATTGTTTCCTGACTTGAAAAGAACGTATTTTTTTTTACTTGTACTTCACAAGAGCAATCAACCTCCCTAGAACGGACTTTGGATGTGTGCGATAATCCGTGCCTATTGATGCGTGGCCTGTTCTACGTTTCTCAATCCTTCTTTAAATATTTCTATTGAAGTTAGTCAATGTTGACAAAAAATTAGTGTGATGAGACTATCATGCATTCGGTTGGCTTCAATAAGCAAACTTTGGAGCTCACATACTCGCAAGACACAAAAAGCCAACAACGTGAAGACATTCAAGCAAAAGATTGACGCAATGATTATTTTCACCAGCAATATGTTAGTTTGCATAGGTGACGGGCGCGATGGGAGCGAGAGGTCTAAGCAAATAGATTCGAGTGTCTATCGTGCGGTTAGGCTGATAATAATTCACAATAAATCTAACCAAAGCAATAACTCGTTTTTGGACATTGAGGTTTGTGGTGTCTTTCCAGCTCATCCAGCAAGAAGGAAACGATCGGTATCATTATTAACCTCTCCAAGAGGTTCATCGATTGTTCCGTTGAATAGTTCGTTTTGATGTTCCGTTACTGTGTAAGCTACTCACTGGCTATGGTCAATTGGAGCGTGATGACTCATGTTTGGTTCCGGTAATGTCCATTTATCAGCTTTCCACCATTCACTCGCAGGTGTATTACATTACGATATCGAAAAAGATGGAAACGTGTAATGCTGTGATATTTTGGCAATTCCCAATAAGGGGGAGAGAGTGTATCTGATAACTACTAGCTATCTTTCGTTGTCCAATGTCGATAAGGTGTTATTTATCGGCAAAGTGTAGTGCCTGTAGAGCGTATTGCTGAAATAGCAAAGATATTTTTCATTGAACTCGCCCAGATGCAGTCCGTTTTGGTTGTTAAAAACTCTACGCATTTAAAATTTTTGAAACGTATAAAAACAATCCCAACTTTAAAACATAGCATCTTTTGATAAACCTTTAAATTATTAGCTTCGTACCTTGAAGCAAAATTATCGTACATAAAGAAATTTTAATATCCAGTGGCAATGGTTAAAAACTCGTTAAAATTAATCTCAAACGATAACTAATGGGCTGCGTTATCACAATTTACATTTTTTTAGTAAGGTTCCTATCTCACTTGTACGATTTGGTGACTTTCTTGAAACATTCAAACACAGTTATCAGTGAACGAATGTCACGGTCGGTTGGAAGGCAATAAGCGAATAAACGAGTAAAACAGCACAACCACATAAGTGTTCGAAACATGTAACATATTAAGATTCGTACGTTGATTCAGATGAATCGTAAACATGCTAAAAGTGTTCTAGTAAGCTCATATTGTATATCTCATTTTATATGCTATTTTTTTGTTTTCTGGTTTTAGGTATATCGCAACACTTGCAGGACCTGTGAAACTTGACTAGCCAAATAGTGTGTGAGCACAGTTCTCTGGACAGACCAAAATGGATTATATAAATTTTCCCAACCTGACCAGCGTTTATTCGCCCAACCGTGAGGCGTGTCTAGTGCTAAATAAGACCAAAATCTTGATTAACCTTTACGAAGGTATCCCGGAGACGTTGCTGCTGAATGTGATAGCGTGGTTTTTCTTGATACTGCTGTTCACGCTGCTCCGTCAGCAAGCCTGGGATTATGGACGGCTAGCGCTAGTGAACAGTCACGGTGAGAACAAACGCTGGACGCAACTGTTTTATGCCCATGGTAATGTGCCCGGTGGTGGAGGGGCGATGGGCAGCTCGACGGAAACGTCAGACACACTCAACAGTCTCAGCATCGATCGGGGCTTCTTCTCCTGGATAGTTGCCACGTTTCGTTTAACGAAGGAGCAAATTCTTACACACAGTGGCCCGGATGCAGTGCACTATCTCTCATTTCAGCGACACCTAATCGTGGTGATGGGTATTATGACGGTGATTTCGATCGCTATTATACTTCCGATCAATTTTTCCGGCACGCTCAGTGGTGATAAGAACTCGTTTGGGCACACGACGATTTCGAACCTCGAACCAGATTCACCCTCGATGTGGGCCCACGTCGTGTTTGCTATTGCCTACGTACCGATGGTGGTGTTGGTTATGCGTCGTGCATCTGGTCGCAATGCTTTCAAAACCGCCCCGACGCGCACGATCATGGCGACTAATATATCGCAAGGCGATTGCAGCAAAACCATCATAAGAACTTACCTGCAGCAGCTCTTTCCGGACGTGTCGATCGAAGACATCCAACTGGCCTACAATATATCAAGTTTGATTAAAGCAGCTGAAGAATATGAGCGAACAGTCGAGGCACGCATCTACTGCGAAGCGCACCGAAATCGGGATGCAATCCAAGCTCAACCGTCTTGTTTCAGCTGTGAAAAGGTAGATGCATTGGAGTACTACAAAGATCACGAAGCACAATTGGCTGGAGAGGTTGCTCGGTTGCGTGCTTCGGCACTGAATGAACCGCTCGGTATTGCATTCGTGACGCTCAATTCTGCCCACGAGGCGCAACACGTTATGCTGCATTTTAAGCCGGGAACGTATCGCGAGTGGAATCTTTCGTTTGCCCCGGCTCCATCGGATATCTTCTGGGAAAATCTCAACATCGATACCGCCCAGTGGTACTGCAAGTGGGCAACGGTTAACTTTGCGCTATTTCTGTTTCTATTTTTCCTTACCACCCCCGTCATCATTGTGAATCAGCTGGACACGCTTTCGCTAACGAAAAACACCACCTCGCAGATCAGCAAGATCAGCCCGCTAGTTTCAGAATTCCTGCCCACGTTACTGCTGTGGTCCCTGTCCGCATTGATGCCAGTGATCGTCGCATACTCGGACACGTGGTTGTCGCACTGGACACGTTCGCGACAAAACTATCTGATAATGACAAAAACTTTTGGCTATCTGCTGTTCATGATATTAATCCTACCGTCCCTCGGTTTGACGAGCGCCCAGGCGCTACTGCAATGGACTATTGAGTCGAACGACACGTACCGGTGGGAATGTATCTTTCTGCCGGACAAAGGTGCGTTCTTTGTAAACTATATTATTACTGCGGCGTTCATCGGTACGGCGCTCGAGTTGATACGTTTTCCGGACCTTATTTGCTACATCTGGAAGCTGGCGACGGCAAAATCACGAGCCGAGACACCCTACATACGTAAATCTATCCTTATCACATTCCCGTTTGGTATACACTACGCCTGGATGGTGATGGTGTTTACGACTAGTACAGTTTACAGTTTGGCCTGTCCACTAATCATGCCCTTCGCCATGGTATACATCACGCTGAAACATTTCGTCGACAAGCATAATCTCTTTTTTGCATTCGCACCATCGAACATGATCAGCCAAGGCAGCGGGGGTAAGATTCACAGCACTGCCGTTACTATGACGAAATTTTCGGTTGTCCTGTTGCTGATCATCATGGCAGCGTTGGCAGTGGTGCGCACTGGTACGCTTGAGCTACGTGCGGGTGTACTAATCATGGCCTTGTGCGTAACGCTCGTCATGTTTGCATGCATGTCACCGATTAAACGGTGCACAACATCACCTCTACGCATCGTCGAAATGGATGGACCAGCTCCGATCTACGTAGCGGATGTGTTGATTAACCGACGCATGGTGTCGGACAGCCCGTCCCATCTTAGCTATGGGTCAGATACGACCATGAACATTGTGATGAATGATGCCGGTGTCAGTGTGACTGCATAGAGTACGTCCTCCACTTCCTTCCATACTTTACCCTGCACGCGTCTTATGCTCTCCTCACCCGTGATCGCAAGCATGATCCAAAGTGATATTAAATGTTAAGCCAACTCAATTGCTTACGATACAGTATTCCGCGTCTCAGCTGAATTCATAGAAACGGATCCTAATCAGGGTAGGTTTTCTGTAAGCTTTCTTTGTACATTCTGCGGTATGTAAAGTGGCTTATGCGGCCACACGGCTTTTCAGAACCATTGTGATGGTCTGGACAGGGCGGAAATTTTAAGCAAATGGTTATCACGCGTGAAGAAGTTTTGAGGATAGATGATTTCTTTCTGTTTTCGTTTTTTTGTGTTGTTTGATTCAGTTTCTATTATAAATGCTTTAGAATGTTTCACTTGAATAATGTTTGGAGCCAAACCAAGTAAGATGTAATTTTTACCTTTATAACAATCATGTGTAACAATTATTAGCAGAATTATTAGTCAATGACAATTCCAAGAAAATGTCACTATAAATTATTTAATCATAGCAGTTTGATTTTCCTGTATATCCAATAAATGGAGAGAAAAGAGCCTCCACTCCGTGTAGAAAATGTGATCATGTGCAAATAAACATTTCCTATCTCTTGCGATGGAGAACAATTGTACTGGAGAACAATATGTTTAAACCCGAATTGTGTGTTGTTTATAAGAGATTTATATAAACTTTAGGACCAATAAAATGTAAAATTAACACTGACAACAAAACGATTATTGAGAATTTTTTTTATGAATTTATTTCGTTTACAAAACTATTCAATCATTCGAAATACCTAGTAAATTCAAGTACTGCAAGCTCCAATAGAGCAAAGGTAGAACTGTTTGTTCATTAAATTATTCCTTCCGAGTAGTGGCCGCTTTCCATCAATTCAATTGGGGGTTTAAGCCAAGACACAACGTCAACTCACATCCATGACACACCAGTGGGATCGAGCACTGTCGCGTACGTTCGAGCAGCTGCTCGATTAGTTTCTGGTGGGTTCGAGAAGCTCGCCGATGATTCTAGAAATGGAAATGTTTCATACATATAGCCGCGTTTCGGGCAGCGAGCGTCATTCAAAGAACAACAATCGGAGAGTGAAAAGCAAACGAGCGCCAACGACAGCGTGAGAATCAAGTGTGCAACAATCGGAATTGTGAATTACACGAACTAGCAACACTAACGCGGACTTGTTTTTATCGAAGCGAACCGAAGTGGAAGTGAATTTGAAAATACAAACACCGTACAAGATTGTCGTAGAAATGCCGTCTGCAATTGGAATCGATTTGGGCACGACGTACTCGTGCGTAGGAGTGTTTCAGCATGGAAAGGTGGAAATCATTGCCAACGACCAGGGCAACCGAACGACACCGAGCTATGTTGCTTTCTCGGACACGGAGCGGCTTATTGGTGACGCAGCCAAGAATCAGGCGGCCATGAACCCGACAAACACAGTGTTCGATGCCAAACGATTGATTGGACGCCGGTATGACGACCCGAAGATTCAGACCGATCTTAAGCACTGGCCCTTCACGGTGGTGAACGACTGTGGAAAGCCAAAGATCCAGGCGGAATTCAAAGGAGAACGCAAAACGTTTGCGCCAGAGGAGATCAGTTCGATGGTGTTGACGAAAATGAAGGAAACGGCCGAAGCATACCTGGGACATTCGGTGAAGAACGCGGTCATCACAGTTCCAGCCTACTTCAACGATAGTCAGCGACAGGCTACGAAGGACGCCGGTGCCATCGCGGGTCTGAATGTGATGCGCATCATCAACGAACCGACGGCGGCCGCGCTGGCTTATGGTTTGGACAAGAACCTGAAAGGCGAACGCAACGTGTTGATATTCGATCTGGGCGGAGGGACGTTCGACGTGTCCATTCTGACCATCGACGAGGGCTCGCTGTTCGAGGTACGAGCTACAGCCGGCGATACACACCTGGGCGGGGAAGACTTCGACAACCGAATGGTGGCCCACTTCGTGGAGGAGTTCAAGCGCAAGTTCAAAAAGGACCTATCGAAGAACGCGCGGGCACTGCGGCGCCTGAGGACGGCTTGCGAGAGAGCGAAGCGTACGCTTTCCTCCAGCACGGAGGCAACGATCGAGATCGACGCTCTGATGGATGGCATCGACTACTACACGAAAATCAGCCGGGCGCGCTTCGAGGAGCTTTGCTCGGATCTGTTCCGCTCCACGCTGAACCCGGTGGAGAAAGCCCTCACGGATGCAAAGATGGACAAAGGCTCTATTCACGACATCGTGCTGGTGGGCGGCTCTACTCGCATTCCGAAGGTACAGTCGCTGTTGCAGAACTTCTTCAGCGGCAGATCCTTGAACTTGTCGATCAATCCCGACGAGGCGGTGGCCTATGGTGCGGCGGTCCAAGCAGCAATTCTTAGTGGCGATAAGGACGAGAAGATCCAGGACGTGTTGTTGGTCGATGTGGCTCCGCTTTCTCTGGGAATCGAGACCGCCGGAGGTGTGATGACGAAGCTGATCGAGCGCAACTCACGAATCCCGTGTAAGCAGACGCAGTCCTTTTCGACCTACGCGGACAACCAGCCGGGCGTGTCGATCCAGGTGTTCGAGGGCGAGAGAGCGATGACGAAGGACAACAATCTGCTGGGCCAGTTCGACCTTTCAGGCATTCCGCCGGCACCGCGCGGTGTGCCAAAGATCGAGGTCACGTTCGATCTGGACGCGAACGGCATCCTGAACGTATCGTCGAAGGAAATGAGCACTGGCAAGGAGAAAAACATCACGATCAAGAACGACAAGGGCCGCTTGTCGCAGGCTGACATCGATCGTATGCTGGCTGAGGCGGAAAAGTTCCGCGAGGACGATGAAAAGCAGCGAGAGCGCGTTGCAGCGCGCAACCAGTTGGAGGCGTACTGTTTCAGCCTGAAGCAATCGCTAGAGTCAGCCGGTTCAAAGATAAGCGAAAGCGATCGCAAAACAGTGGAGGACCGGTGCAGCGAGACCCTGCGCTGGATCGACGGTAACGGTATGGCAGAGAAGGAGGAGTACGATCACAAAATGCAGGAGCTATCGCGATCCTGCAGTCCGATCATGACGAAGCTGCATCAGCAGTCAGGAGCCGGTCCATCTCCGACCAGTTGTGGACAGCAAGCTGGCGGGTTCGGTGGACGAACGGGTCCGACAGTAGAGGAAGTAGATTAAGAAGCAGAAAAAGCGGTTAGCTTCAGGAGTAATGCTAGACGTACATGAAGACTGTGTTAATAGCTGTAAATAAATAGGAATAAGTCATTTGTAAGAAATATTGCTCGTTGAATAAAGGATTATATGTGAAAGTAGAACAAAACAGGCTGTATTGAATTTTCATCGTTCTTCATTTTCACATTAAATTTCCCCAAGAATGTGAAAGAATGGTTAGATTTCGAATTTTTGGCACTACAACCACCCGGCTTAAATAACTTGAAGCGGTAAAATAATTTCGAAAAGGTTTAGCTAGAATGCGTTTTTGCAATCGGAAGTAAATTATGTTTATACGACTTGAACCGAACCCTTGGAGCTGGCTAGTCGAGTTTATTGAGCGCTGTAGTATCAACATCCTGCTACCAAATTTGTCGATTAATTTATCTCTCGTTACAGTGTTAACAATGTTAACCCATTATGTCCCAGAGGTACGAAATCTTAATCCGAATTTCTTTCAAATCCATCTAGGAACTTCCTTAAACAGAGGCTGGGGCTTTACTTATTTGTGGGACATATGCAGAAGTGTAGACATCTGCAGAATGAAACATCAATTTTTCCATACAAAATCTTTGCTTTCTTTATTTTTTTCTTCTAATGTTGTGCAAAACACATTTTTACGGTTGTCTATTAACATTTTATCACAAAATAATGCTATATCGCGTCTTCAAACAAGCTAATTTTTAACAATTTTAAGGTTCAAATTACGACTCGAATTTCCCCGTACTTTGCACACTGCAAAACACAACATAATCGAACAGTGACAGTGGCATAATTTAAAACAAGCTGTGTCCTATGGTGTTATAAATACAGATTTTTAAAATAAATAAATATCCTTTGCTATGCATATTGTTATTGAGTGTACCAATGGGATGACGGTAAAGTGTGTAACAAAACTCATGAATGCTGTCAGGATATGGGAACATGCAATTTCTAGAATACCATGCCAATGTTCGAGCTATTTCCGACAATTGCTGAAATATTAATTGTACCTCTTTACCAAGTTTCGTTGAAAAACTTGAAAGAATACTTTTTGTTGTTAGACTAAAATTTGCCCCCAGTTCACATGTAAATGAACTTCGTGCTACCCGACGATAGTATAGGACAGCAATGCCGGCAATATTTTGCTGACAAATAATCGTTTAACTTGTTAGGATAGGACGCTCTTTTGGATAGAGATAGCGCAAATGAATAGCTCACAAAAGTTATTCATATCGTTAGGCCTTTATTCCGTCTTGCGACGGTCGTGCAGTTTTGATGATTGCTGTGTATTTTAGGCTACAATCTTCCAGCATTTCTCAACCCTTAGAATCTGAATTTAGCGTCGCACATGGGTTTGAAAATCGTCTCACCGACGAGACATGAGTAATGAGCAAAGCTATGAAACCTACGGATACTGTAGTATGAATAAACGGATTTTATAAAACGCTTCGCATATGTTTTCAGATCTCTCCTCCAAAACCATTCGCACGCCGGTCCATTCAAGCTACGTAATAGAGAAAACCGAAGAGTGCTGTACTGGCTCGTCTCACCGAAGGGGAAAAGTACATGACGTGCACCCAGATGGTGGATGGTCATCGCTCGCTACAGCCAAGACACAACGTCAACTCACATCGAGCACTGTCGCGTACGTTCGAGCAGCTGCTCGATTAGTTTCTGGTGGGTTCGAGAAGCTCGCCGATGATTCTAGAAATGGAAATGTTTCATACATATAGCCGCGTTTCGGGCAGCGAGCGTCATTCAAAGAACAACAATCGGAGAGTGAAAAGCAAACGAGCGCCAACGACAGCGTGAGAATCAAGTGTGCAACAATCGGAATTGTGAATTACACGAACTAGCAACACTAACGCGGACTTGTTTTTATCGAAGCGAACCGAAGTGGAAGTGAATTTGAAAATACAAACACCGTACAAGATTGTCGTAGAAATGCCGTCTGCAATTGGAATCGATTTGGGCACGACGTACTCGTGCGTAGGAGTGTTTCAGCATGGAAAGGTGGAAATCATTGCCAACGACCAGGGCAACCGAACGACACCGAGCTATGTTGCTTTCTCGGACACGGAGCGGCTTATTGGTGACGCAGCCAAGAATCAGGCGGCCATGAACCCGACAAACACAGTGTTCGATGCCAAACGATTGATTGGACGCCGGTATGACGACCCGAAGATTCAGACCGATCTTAAACACTGGCCCTTCACGGTGGTGAACGACTGTGGAAAGCCAAAGATCCAGGCGGAATTCAAAGGAGAACGCAAAACGTTTGCGCCAGAGGAGATCAGTTCGATGGTGTTGACGAAAATGAAGGAAACGGCCGAAGCATACCTGGGCCATTCGGTGAAGAACGCGGTCATCACAGTTCCAGCCTACTTCAACGATAGTCAGCGACAGGCTACGAAGGACGCCGGTGCCATCGCGGGTCTGAATGTGATGCGCATCATCAACGAACCGACGGCGGCCGCGCTGGCTTATGGTTTGGACAAGAACCTGAAAGGCGAACGCAACGTGTTGATATTCGATCTGGGCGGAGGGACGTTCGACGTGTCCATTCTGACCATCGACGAGGGCTCGCTGTTCGAGGTACGAGCTACAGCCGGCGATACACACCTCGGCGGGGAAGACTTCGACAACCGAATGGTGGCCCACTTCGTGGAGGAGTTCAAGCGCAAGTTCAAAAAGGACCTATCGAAGAACGCGCGGGCACTGCGGCGCCTGAGGACGGCTTGCGAGAGAGCGAAGCGTACGCTTTCCTCCAGCACGGAGGCAACGATCGAGATCGACGCTCTGATGGATGGCATCGACTACTACACGAAGATCAGCCGGGCGCGCTTCGAGGAGCTTTGCTCGGATCTGTTCCGCTCCACGCTGAACCCGGTGGAGAAAGCCCTCACGGATGCAAAGATGGACAAAGGTTCTATTCACGACATCGTGCTGGTGGGCGGCTCTACTCGCATTCCGAAGGTACAGTCGCTGTTGCAGAACTTCTTCAGCGGCAGATCCTTGAACTTGTCGATCAATCCCGACGAGGCGGTGGCCTACGGTGCGGCGGTCCAAGCAGCAATTCTTAGTGGCGATAAGGACGAGAAGATCCAGGACGTGTTGTTGGTCGATGTGGCTCCGCTTTCTCTGGGAATCGAAACCGCCGGAGGTGTGATGACGAAGCTGATCGAGCGCAACTCACGAATCCCGTGTAAGCAGACGCAGTCCTTTTCGACCTACGCGGACAACCAGCCGGGCGTGTCGATCCAGGTGTTCGAGGGCGAGAGAGCGATGACGAAGGACAACAATCTGCTGGGCCAGTTCGACCTTTCAGGCATTCCGCCGGCACCGCGCGGTGTGCCAAAGATCGAGGTCACGTTCGATCTGGACGCGAACGGCATCCTGAACGTATCGGCGAAGGAAATGAGCACTGGCAAGGAGAAAAACATCACGATCAAGAACGACAAGGGCCGCTTGTCGCAGGCTGACATCGATCGTATGCTGGCTGAGGCGGAAAAGTTCCGCGAGGACGATGAAAAGCAGCGAGAGCGCGTTGCAGCGCGCAACCAGTTGGAGGCGTACTGTTTCAGCCTGAAGCAATCGCTAGAGTCAGCCGGTTCGAGGCTAAGCGAAAGCGATCGCAAAACAGTGGAGGACCGGTGCAGCGAGACCCTGCGCTGGATCGACGGTAACGGTATGGCAGAGAAGGAGGAGTACGATCACAAAATGCAGGAGCTATCGCGATCCTGCAGTCCGATCATGACGAAGCTGCATCAGCAGTCAGGAGCCGGTCCATCTCCGACCAGTTGTGGACAGCAAGCTGGCGGGTTCGGTGGACGAACGGGTCCGACAGTAGAGGAAGTAGATTAAGAAGCAGAAAAAGCGGTTAGCTTCAGGAGTAATGCTAGACGTACATGAAGACTGTGTTAATAGCTGTAAATAAATAGGAATAAGTCATTTGCAAGAAATATTGCTCGTTGAATAAAGGATTATATGTGAAAGTAGAACAAAACAGGCTGTATTGAATTTTCATCGTTCTTCATTTTCACATTAAATTTCCCCAAGAATGTGAAAGAATGGTTAGATTTCGATTTTTTGACACTACAACCACCCGGCTTAAATAACTTGAAGCGGTAAAATAATTTCGAAAAGGTTTAGCTAGAATGCGTTTTTGCAATCGGAAGTAAATTATGTTTATACGACTTGAACCGAACCCTTGGAGCTGGCTAGTCGAGTTTATTGAGCGCTGTAGTATCAACATCCTGCTACCAAATTTGTCGATTAATTTATCTCTCGTTACAGTGTTAACAATGTTAACCCATTATGTCCCAGAGGTACGAAATCTTAATCCGAATTTCTTTCAAATCCATCTAGGAACTTCCTTAAACAGAGGCTGGGGCTTTACTTATTTGTGGGACATATGCAGAAGTGTAGACATCTGCAGAATGAAACATCAATTTTTCCATACAAAATCTTTGCTTTCTTTATTTTTTTCTTCTAATGTTGTGCAAAACACATTCTTACGGTTGTCTATTGTCATTTTATCACAAAATAATGCTATATCGCGTCTTCAAACAAGCTAATTTTTAACAATTTTAAGGCTCAAGTTACGACTCGAATTTCCCCGTACTTTGCACACTGCAAAACACAACATAATCGAACACGAAGTAGTGCTGACAGTGGCATAATTTAAAACAAGCTGTGTCCTATGGTGTTATAAATACAGATTTTTAAAATAAATAAAAATCCTTTGCTATGCATATTGTTACTGAGTGTACCAATGTGATGACGGTAAAGTGTGTAACAAAACTCACGAATGCTGTCAGGATATAGGAACATGCAATTTCTAGAATACCATGCCAATGTTCGAGCTATTTCCGACAATTGCTGAAATATTAATTGTACCTCTTTACCAAGTTTCGTTGAAAAACTTGAAAGAATACTTTTTGTTGTTAGACTAAAATTTGCCCCCAGTTCACATGTAAATGAACTTCGTGCTACCCGACGATAGTATAGGACAGCAATGCCAGCAATATTTTGCTGACAAATAATCGTTTAACTTGTTAGGATAGGACGCTCTTTTGGATAGAGATAGCGCAAATGAATAGCTCACAAAAGTTATTCATATCGTTAGGCCTTTATTCCGTCTTGCGACGGTCGTGCAGTTTTGATGATTGCTGTGTATTTTAGGCTACAATCTTCCAGCATTTCTCAACCCTTAGAATCTGAATTTAGCGTCGCACATGGGTTTGAAAATCGTCTCACCGACGAGACATGAGTAATGAGCAAAGCTATGAAACCTACGGATACTGTAGTATGAATAAACGGATTTAATAAAACGCTTCGCATATGTTTTCAGATCTCTCCTCCAAAACCATTCGCACGCCGGTCCATTCAAGCTACGTAATAGAGAAAACCGAAGAGTGCTGTACTGGCTCGTCTCACCGAAGGGGAAAAGTACATGACGTGCACCCAGATGGTGGATGGTCATCGCTCGCTACAGCCAAGACACAACGTCAACTCACATCGAGCACTGTCGCGTACGTTCGAGCAGCTGCTCGATTAGTTTCTGGTGGGTTCGAGAAGCTCGCCGATGATTCTAGAAATGGAAATGTTTCATACATATAGCCGCGTTTCGGGCAGCGAGCGTCATTCAAAGAACAACAATCGGAGAGTGAAAAGCAAACGAGCGCCAACGACAGCGTGAGAATCAAGTGTGCAACAATCGGAATTGTGAATTACACGAACTAGCAACACTAACGCGGACTTGTTTTTATCGAAGCGAACCGAAGTGGAAGTGAATTTGAAAATACAAACACCGTACAAGATTGTCGTAGAAATGCCGTCTGCAATTGGAATCGATTTGGGCACGACGTACTCGTGCGTAGGAGTGTTTCAGCATGGAAAGGTGGAAATCATTGCCAACGACCAGGGCAACCGAACGACACCGAGCTATGTTGCTTTCTCGGACACGGAGCGGCTTATTGGTGACGCAGCCAAGAATCAGGCGGCCATGAACCCGACAAACACAGTGTTCGATGCCAAACGATTGATTGGACGCCGGTATGACGACCCGAAGATTCAGACCGATCTTAAACACTGGCCCTTCACGGTGGTGAACGACTGTGGAAAGCCAAAGATCCAGGCGGAATTCAAAGGAGAACGCAAAACGTTTGCGCCAGAGGAGATCAGTTCGATGGTGTTGACGAAAATGAAGGAAACGGCCGAAGCATACCTGGGCCATTCGGTGAAGAACGCGGTCATCACAGTTCCAGCCTACTTCAACGATAGTCAGCGACAGGCTACGAAGGACGCCGGTGCCATCGCGGGTCTGAATGTGATGCGCATCATCAACGAACCGACGGCGGCCGCGCTGGCTTATGGTTTGGACAAGAACCTGAAAGGCGAACGCAACGTGTTGATATTCGATCTGGGCGGAGGGACGTTCGACGTGTCCATTCTGACCATCGACGAGGGCTCGCTGTTCGAGGTACGAGCTACAGCCGGCGATACACACCTGGGCGGGGAAGACTTCGACAACCGAATGGTGGCCCACTTCGTGGAGGAGTTCAAGCGCAAGTTCAAAAAGGACCTATCGAAGAACGCGCGGGCACTGCGGCGCCTGAGGACGGCTTGCGAGAGAGCGAAGCGTACGCTTTCCTCCAGCACGGAGGCAACGATCGAGATCGACGCTCTGATGGATGGCATCGACTACTACACGAAGATCAGCCGGGCGCGCTTCGAGGAGCTTTGCTCGGATCTGTTCCGCTCCACGCTGAACCCGGTGGAGAAAGCCCTCACGGATGCAAAGATGGACAAAGGTTCTATTCACGACATCGTGCTGGTGGGCGGCTCTACTCGCATTCCGAAGGTACAGTCGCTGTTGCAGAACTTCTTCAGCGGCAGATCCTTGAACTTGTCGATCAATCCCGACGAGGCGGTGGCCTACGGTGCGGCGGTCCAAGCAGCAATTCTTAGTGGCGATAAGGACGAGAAGATCCAGGACGTGTTGTTGGTCGATGTGGCTCCGCTTTCTCTGGGAATCGAGACCGCCGGAGGTGTGATGACGAAGCTGATCGAGCGCAACTCACGAATCCCGTGTAAGCAGACGCAGTCCTTTTCGACCTACGCGGACAACCAGCCGGGCGTGTCGATCCAGGTGTTCGAGGGCGAGAGAGCGATGACGAAGGACAACAATCTGCTGGGCCAGTTCCACCTTTCAGGCATTCCGCCGGCACCGCGCGGTGTGCCAAAGATCGAGGTCACGTTCGATCTGGACGCGAACGGCATCCTGAACGTATCGGCGAAGGAAATGAGCACTGGCAAGGAGAAAAACATCACGATCAAGAACGACAAGGGCCGCTTGTCGCAGGCTGACATCGATCGTATGCTGGCTGAGGCGGAAAAGTTCCGCGAGGACGATGAAAAGCAGCGAGAGCGCGTTGCAGCGCGCAACCAGTTGGAGGCGTACTGTTTCAGCCTGAAGCAATCGCTAGAGTCAGCCGGTTCAAAGATAAGCGAAAGCGATCGCAAAACAGTGGAGGACCGGTGCAGCGAGACCCTGCGCTGGATCGACGGTAACGGTATGGCAGAGAAGGAAGAGTACGATCACAAAATGCAGGAGCTATCGCGATCCTGCAGTCCGATCATGACGAAGCTGCATCAGCAGTCCGGAGCCGGTCCATCTCCGACCAGTTGTGGACAGCAAGCTGGCGGGTTCGGTGGACGAACGGGTCCGACAGTAGAGGAAGTAGATTAAGAAGCAGAAAAAGTGGTTAGCTTCAGGAGTAATGCTAGACGTACATGAAGACTGTGTTAATAGCTGTAAATAAATAGGAATAAGTCATTTGTAAGAAATATTGCTCGTTGAATAAAGGATTATATGTGAAAGTAGAACAAAACAGGCTGTATTGAATTTTCATCGTTCTTGATTTTCACATTAAATTTCCCCAAGAATGTGAAAGAATGGTTAGATTTCGAATTTTTGGCACTACAACCACCCGGCTTAAATAACTTGAAGCGGTAAAATAATTTCGAAAAGGTTTAGCTAGAATGCGTTTTTGGAATCGGAAGTAAATTATGTTTATACGACTTGAACCGAACCCTTGGAGCTGGCTAGTCGAGTTTATTGAGCGCTGTAGTATCAACATCCTGCTACCAAATTTGTCGATTAATTTATCTCTCGTTACAGTGTTAACAATGTTAACCCATTATGTCCCAGAGGTACGAAATCTTAATCCGAATTTCTTTCAAATCCATCTAGGAACTTCCTTAAACAGAGGCTGGGGCTTTACTTATTTGTGGGACATATGCAGAAGTGTAGACATCTGCAGAATGAAAATCAATTTTTCCATACAGAATCTTTGCTTTCTTAATTTTTTTCTTATAATGTTGTGCAAAACACATTCTTACGGTTGTCTATTGTCATTTTATCACAAAATAATGCTATATCGCGTCTTCAAACAAGCTAAATTTTAACAATTTTAAGGTTCAAGTTACGACTCGAATTTCCCCGTACTTTGCACACTGCAAAACACAACATAATCGAACACGAAGTAGTGCTGACAGTGGCATAATTTAAAACAAGCTGTGTCCTATGGTTTTATAAATACAGATTTTTAAAATAAATAAATATCCTTTGCTATGCATATTGTTATTGAGTGTACCAATGGGATGACGGTAAAGTGTGTAACAAAACTCATGAATGCTGTCAGGATATGGGAACATGCAATTTCTAGAATACCATGCCAATGTTCGAGCTATTTCCGACAATTGCTGAAATACTAATTGTACCTCTTTACCAAGTTTCGTTGGAAAACTTGAAAGAATACTTTTTGTTGTTAGACTAAAATTTGCCCCCAGTTCACATGTAAATGAACTTCGTGCTACCCGACGATAGTATAGGACAGCAATGCCAGCAATATTTTGCTGACAAATAATCGTTTAACTTGTTAGGATAGGACGCTCTTTTGGATAGAGATAGCGCAAATGAATAGCTCACAAAAGTTATTCATATCGTTAGGCCTTTATTCCGTCTTGCGACGGTCGTGCAGTTTTGATGATTGCTGTGTATTTTAGGCTACAATCTTCCAGCATTTCTCAACCCTAGGAATCTAAATTTAGCGTCGCACATGGGTTTGAAAATCGTCTCACCGACGAGACATGAGTAATGAGCAAAGCTATGAAACCTACGGATACTGTAGTATGAATAAACGGATTTAATAAAACGCTTCGCATATGTTTTCAGATCTCTCCTCCAAAACTATTCGCACGCCGGTCCATTCAAGCTACGTAATAGAGAAAACCGAAGAGTGCTGTACTGGCTCGTCTCACCGAAGGGGAAAAGTACATGACGTGCACCCAGATGGTGGATGGTCATCGCTCGCTACAGCCAAGACACAACGTCAACTCACATCGAGCACTGTCGCGTACGTTCGAGCAGCTGCTCGATTAGTTTCTGGTGGGTTCGAGAAGCTCGCCGATGATTCTAGAAATGGAAATGTTTCATACATATAGCCGCGTTTCGGGCAGCGAGCGTCATTCAAAGAACAACAATCGGAGAGTGAAAAGCAAACGAGCGCCAACGACAGCGTGAGAATCAAGTGTGCAACAATCGGAATTGTGAATTACACGAACTAGCAACACTAACGCGGACTTGTTTTTATCGAAGCGAACCGAAGTGGAAGTGAATTTGAAAATACAAACACCGTACAAGATTGTCGTAGAAATGCCGTCTGCAATTGGAATCGATTTGGGCACGACGTACTCGTGCGTAGGAGTGTTTCAGCATGGAAAGGTGGAAATCATTGCCAACGACCAGGGCAACCGAACGACACCGAGCTATGTTGCTTTCTCGGACACAGAGCGGCTTATTGGTGACGCAGCCAAGAATCAGGCGGCCATGAACCCGACAAACACAGTGTTCGATGCCAAACGATTGATTGGACGCCGGTATGACGACCCGAAGATTCAGACCGATCTTAAGCACTGGCCCTTCACGGTGGTGAACGACTGTGGAAAGCCAAAGATCCAGGCGGAATTCAAAGGAGAACGCAAAACGTTTGCGCCAGAGGAGATCAGTTCGATGGTGTTGACGAAAATGAAGGAAACGGCCGAAGCATACCTGGGCCATTCGGTGAAGAACGCGGTCATCACAGTTCCAGCCTACTTCAACGATAGTCAGCGACAGGCTACGAAGGACGCCGGTGCCATCGCGGGTCTGAATGTGATGCGCATCATCAACGAACCGACGGCGGCCGCGCTGGCTTATGGTTTGGACAAGAACCTGAAAGGCGAACGCAACGTGTTGATATTCGATCTGGGCGGAGGGACGTTCGACGTGTCCATTCTGACCATCGACGAGGGCTCGCTGTTCGAGGTACGAGCTACAGCCGGCGATACACACCTGGGCGGGGAAGACTTCGACAACCGAATGGTGGCCCACTTCGTGGAGGAGTTCAAGCGCAAGTTCAAAAAGGACCTATCGAAGAACGCGCGGGCACTGCGGCGCCTGAGGACGGCTTGCGAGAGAGCGAAGCGTACGCTTTCCTCCAGCACGGAGGCAACGATCGAGATCGACGCTCTGATGGATGGCATCGACTACTACACGAAGATCAGCCGGGCGCGCTTCGAGGAGCTTTGCTCGGATCTGTTCCGCTCCACGCTGAACCCGGTGGAGAAAGCCCTCACGGATGCAAAGATGGACAAAGGCTCTATTCACGACATCGTGCTGGTGGGCGGCTCTACTCGCATTCCGAAGGTACAGTCGCTGTTGCAGAACTTCTTCAGCGGCAGATCCTTGAACTTGTCGATCAATCCCGACGAGGCGGTGGCCTACGGTGCGGCGGTCCAAGCAGCAATTCTTAGTGGCGATAAGGACGAGAAGATCCAGGACGTGTTGTTGGTCGATGTGGCTCCGCTTTCTCTGGGAATCGAAACCGCCGGAGGTGTGATGACGAAGCTGATCGAGCGCAACTCACGAATCCCGTGTAAACAGACGCAGTCCTTTTCGACCTACGCGGATAACCAGCCGGGCGTGTCGATCCAGGTGTTCGAGGGCGAGAGAGCGATGACGAAGGACAACAATCTGCTGGGCCAGTTCGACCTTTCAGGCATTCCGCCGGCACCGCGCGGTGTGCCAAAGATCGAGGTCACGTTCGATCTGGACGCGAACGGCATCCTGAACGTATCGGCGAAGGAAATGAGCACTGGCAAGGAGAAAAACATCACGATCAAGAACGACAAGGGCCGCTTGTCGCAGGCTGACATCGATCGTATGCTGGCTGAGGCGGAAAAGTTCCGCGAGGACGATGAAAAGCAGCGAGAGCGCGTTGCAGCGCGCAACCAGTTGGAGGCGTACTGTTTCAGCCTGAAGCAATCGCTAGAGTCAGCCGGTTCAAAGATAAGCGAAAGCGATCGCAAAACAGTGGAGGACCGGTGCAGCGAGACCCTGCGCTGGATCGACGGTAACGGTATGGCAGAGAAGGAAGAGTACGATCACAAAATGCAGGAGCTATCGCGATCCTGCAGTCCGATCATGACGAAGCTGCATCAGCAGTCCGGAGCCGGTCCATCTCCGACCAGTTGTGGACAGCAAGCTGGCGGGTTCGGTGGACGAACGGGTCCGACAGTAGAGGAAGTAGATTAAGAAGCAGCAAAAGTGGTTAGCTTCAGGAGTAATGCTAGACGTACATGAAGACTGTGTTAATAGCTGTAAATAAATAGGAATAAGTCATTTGTAAGAAATATTGCTCGTTGAATAAAGGATTATATGTGAAAGTAGAACAAAACAGGCTGTATTGAATTTTCATCGTTCTTGATTTTCACATTAAATTTCCCCAAGAATGTGAAAGAATGGTTAGATTTCGAATTTTTGGCACTACAACCATCCGGCTTAAATAACTTGAAGCGGTAAAATAATTTCGAAAAGGTTTAGCTAGAATGCGTTTTTGGAATCGGAAGTAAATTAAGGTTTTACGACTTTAACCGAACCCTTGGAGGTGGCTAGTCGAGTTTATTGAGCGCTGTAGTATCAATATCCTGCTACCAAACTTGTCGATTAATTTATCTCTCGTTACAGTGTTAACAATGTTAACCCATTATGTCCCAGAGGTACGAAATCTTAATCCGAATTGCTTTGAAATCCATCTAGGAACTTCCTTAAACAGAGGCTGGGGCTTTACTTGTTTGTGGGACATATGCAGAAGTGTAGACATCTGCAGAATGAAACATCAATTTTTCCATACAAAATCTTTGCTTTCTTTATTTTTTTCTTCTAATGTTGTGCAAAACACATTTTTACGGTTGTCTATTAACATTTTATCACAAAATAATGCTATATCGCGTCTTCAAACAAGCTAATTTTTAACAATTTTAAGGTTCAAATTACGACTCGAATTTCCCCGTACTTTGCACACTGCAAAACACAACATAATCGAACAGTGACAGTGGCATAATTTAAAACAAGCTGTGTCCTATGGTTTTATAAATACAGATTTTTAAAATAAATAAATATCCTTTGCTATGCATATTGTTATTGAGTGTACCAATGGGATGACGGTAAAGTGTGTAACAAAACTCATGAATGCTGTCAGGATATGGGAACATGCAATTTCTAGAATACCATGCCAATGTTCGAGCTATTTCCGACAATTGCTGAAATATTAATTGTACCTCTTTACCAAGTTTCGTTGAAAAACTTGAAAGAATACTTTTTGTTGTTAGACTAAAATTTGCCCCCAGTTCACATGTAAATGAACTTCTTGCTACCCGACGATAGTACAGGACAGCAATGCCAGCAATATTTTGCTGACAAATAATCTTTTAACTTGTTAGGATAGGACGCTCGTTTGGATAGAGATAGCGCAAATGAATAGCTCACAAAAGTTATTCATATCGTTTGGCCTTTTATCCGTCTTGCGACGGCCGTGCAGTTTTGATGATTGCTGTGTATTTTAGGCTACAATCTTCCAGCATTTCTCAACCCTAGGAATCTGAATTTAGCGTCGCACATGGGTTTGAAAATCGTCTCACCGACGAGACATGAGTAATGAGCAAAGCTATGAAACCTACGGATACTGTAGTATGAATAAACGGATTTTATAAAACGCTTCGCATATGTTTTCAGATCTCTCCTCCAAAACCATTCGCACGCCGGTCCATTCAAGCTACGTAATAGAGAAAACCGAAGAGTGCTGTACTGGCTCGTCTCACCGAAGGGGAAAAGTACATGACGTGCACCCAGATGGTGGATGGTCATCGCTCGCTACAGCCAAGACACAACGTCAACTCACATCGAGCACTGTCGCGTACGTTCGAGCAGCTGCTCGATTAGTTTCTGGTGGGTTCGAGAAGCTCGCCGATGATTCTAGAAATGGAAATGTTTCATACATATAGCCGCGTTTCGGGCAGCGAGCGTCATTCAAAGAACAACAATCGGAGAGTGAAAAGCAAACGAGCGCCAACGACAGCGTGAGAATCAAGTGTGCAACAATCGGAATTGTGAATTACACGAACTAGCAACACTAACGCGGACTTGTTTTTATCGAAGCGAACCGAAGTGGAAGTGAATTTGAAAATACAAACACCGTACAAGATTGTCGTAGAAATGCCGTCTGCAATTGGAATCGATTTGGGCACGACGTACTCGTGCGTAGGAGTGTTTCAGCATGGAAAGGTGGAAATCATTGCCAACGACCAGGGCAACCGAACGACACCGAGCTATGTTGCTTTCTCGGACACAGAGCGGCTTATTGGTGACGCAGCCAAGAATCAGGCGGCCATGAACCCGACAAACACAGTGTTCGATGCCAAACGATTGATTGGACGCCGGTATGACGACCCGAAGATTCAGACCGATCTTAAGCACTGGCCCTTCACGGTGGTGAACGACTGTGGAAAGCCAAAGATCCAGGCGGAATTCAAAGGAGAACGCAAAACGTTTGCGCCAGAGGAGATCAGTTCGATGGTGTTGACGAAAATGAAGGAAACGGCCGAAGCATACCTGGGCCATTCGGTGAAGAACGCGGTCATCACAGTTCCAGCCTACTTCAACGATAGTCAGCGACAGGCTACGAAGGACGCCGGTGCCATCGCGGGTCTGAATGTGATGCGCATCATCAACGAACCGACGGCGGCCGCGCTGGCTTATGGTTTGGACAAGAACCTGAAAGGCGAACGCAACGTGTTGATATTCGATCTGGGCGGAGGGACGTTCGACGTGTCCATTCTGACCATCGACGAGGGCTCGCTGTTCGAGGTACGAGCTACAGCCGGCGATACACACCTGGGCGGGGAAGACTTCGACAACCGAATGGTGGCCCACTTCGTGGAGGAGTTCAAGCGCAAGTTCAAAAAGGACCTATCGAAGAACGCGCGGGCACTGCGGCGCCTGAGGACGGCTTGCGAGAGAGCGAAGCGTACGCTTTCCTCCAGCACGGAGGCAACGATCGAGATCGACGCTCTGATGGATGGCATCGACTACTACACGAAGATCAGCCGGGCGCGCTTCGAGGAGCTTTGCTCGGATCTGTTCCGCTCCACGCTGAACCCGGTGGAGAAAGCCCTCACGGATGCAAAGATGGACAAAGGCTCTATTCACGACATCGTGCTGGTGGGCGGCTCTACTCGCATTCCGAAGGTACAGTCGCTGTTGCAGAACTTCTTCAGCGGCAGATCCTTGAACTTGTCGATCAATCCCGACGAGGCGGTGGCCTACGGTGCGGCGGTCCAAGCAGCAATTCTTAGTGGCGATAAGGACGAGAAGATCCAGGACGTGTTGTTGGTCGATGTGGCTCCGCTTTCTCTGGGAATCGAGACCGCCGGAGGTGTGATGACGAAGCTGATCGAGCGCAACTCACGAATCCCGTGTAAACAGACGCAGTCCTTTTCGACCTACGCGGATAACCAGCCGGGCGTGTCGATCCAGGTGTTCGAGGGCGAGAGAGCGATGACGAAGGACAACAATCTGCTGGGCCAGTTCGACCTTTCAGGCATTCCGCCGGCACCGCGCGGTGTGCCAAAGATCGAGGTCACGTTCGATCTGGACGCGAACGGCATCCTGAACGTATCGGCGAAGGAAATGAGCACTGGCAAGGAGAAAAACATCACGATCAAGAACGACAAGGGCCGCTTGTCGCAGGCTGACATCGATCGTATGCTGGCTGAGGCGGAAAAGTTCCGCGAGGACGATGAAAAGCAGCGAGAGCGCGTTGCAGCGCGCAACCAGTTGGAGGCGTACTGTTTCAGTCTGAAGCAATCGCTAGAGTCAGCCGGTTCGAGGCTAAGCGAAAGCGATCGCAAAACAGTGGAGGACCGGTGCAGCGAGACCCTGCGCTGGATCGACGGTAACGGTATGGCAGAGAAGGAGGAGTACGATCACAAAATGCAGGAGCTATCGCGATCCTGCAGTCCGATCATGACGAAGCTGCATCAGCAGTCCGGAGCCGGTCCATCTCCGACCAGTTGTGGACAGCAAGCTGGCGGGTTCGGTGGACGAACGGGTCCGACAGTAGAGGAAGTAGATTAAGAAGCAGAAAAAGCGGTTAGCTTCAGGAGTAATGCTAGACGTACATGAAGACTGTGTTAATAGCTGTAAATAAATAGGAATAAGTCATTTGTAAGAAATATTGCTCGTTGAATAAAGGATTATATGTGAAAGTAGAACAAAACAGGCTGTATTGAATTTTCATCGTTCTTGATTTTCACATTAAATTTCCCCAAGAATGTGAAAGAATGGTTAGATTTCGAATTTTTGGCACTACAACCACCCGGCTTAAATAACTTGAAGCGGTAAAATAATTTCGAAAAGGTTTAGCTAGAATGCGTTTTTGGAATCGGAAGTAAATTATGTTTATACGACTTGAACCGAACCCTTGGAGCTGGCTAGTCGAGTTTATTGAGCGCTGTAGTATCAATATCCTGCTACCAAACTTGTCGATTAATTTATCTCTCGTTACAGTGTTAACAATGTTAACCCATTATGTCCCAGAGGTACGAAATCTTAATCCGAATTGCTTTGAAATCCATCTAGGAACTTCCTTAAACAGAGGCTGGGGCTTTACTTATTTGTGGGACATATGCAGAAGTGTAGACATCTGCAGAATGAAACATCAATTTTTCCATACAAAATCTTTGCTTTCTTAATTTTTTTCTTCTAATGTTGTGCAAAACACATTCTTACGGTTGTCTATTGTCATTTTATCACAAAATAATGCTATATCGCGTCTTCAAACAAGCTAATTTTTAACAATTTTAAGGCTCAAGTTACGACTCGAATTTTCCCGTACTTTGCACACTGCAAAACACAACATAATCGAACACGAAGTAGTGCTGACAGTGGCATAATTTAAAACAAGCTGTGTCCTATGGTTTTATAAATACAGATTTTTAAAATAAATAAATATCCTTTGCTATGCATATTGTTACTGAGTGTACCAATGGGATGACGGTAAAGTGTGTAACAAAACTCACGAATGCTGTCAGGATATAGGAACATGCAATTTCTAGAATACCATGCCAATGTTCGAGCTATTTCCGACAATTGCTGAATTATTAATTGTACCTCTTTACCAAGTTTCGTTGAAAAACTTGAAAGAATACTTTTTGTTGTTAGACTAAAATTTGCCCCCAGTTCACATGTAAATGAACTTCGTGCTACCCGACGATAGTACAGGACAGCAATGCCAGCAATATTTTGCTGACAAATAATCTTTTAACTTGTTAGGATAGGACGCTCGTTTGGATAGAGATAGCGCAAATGAATAGCTCACAAAAGTTATTCATATCGTTTGGCCTTTTATCCGTCTTGCGACGGCCGTGCAGTTTTGACGATTGCTGTGTATTTTAGGCTACAATCTTCCAGCATTTCTCAACCCTTAGAATCTAAATTTAGCGTCGCACATGGGTTTGAAAATCGGCTCACTGACGAGACATGAGTAATGCGCAAAGCTATGAAACGTACGGATACTGTAGTATGAATAAACGGATTTTATAAAACGCTTCGCATATGTTTTCAGATCTCTCCTCCAAAACCATTCGCACGCCGGTCCATTCAAGCTACGTAATAGAGAAAACCGAAGAGTGCTGTACTGGCTCGTCTCACCGAAGGGGAAAAGTACATGACGTGCACCCAGATGGTGGATGGTCATCGCTCGCTACAGCCAAGACACAACGTCAACTCACATCGAGCACTGTCGCGTACGTTCGAGCAGCTGCTCGATTAGTTTCTGGTGGGTTCGAGAAGCTCGCCGATGATTCTAGAAATTGAAATGTTTCATACATATAGCCGCGTTTCGGGCAGCGAGCGTCATTCAAAGAACAACAATCGGAGAGTGAAAAGCAAACGAGCGCCAACTACAGCGTGAGAATCAAGTGTGCAACAATCGGAATTGTGAATTACACGAACTAGCAACACTAACGCGGACTTGTTTTTATCGAAGCGAACCGAAGTGGAAGTGAATTTGAAAATACAAACACCGTACAAGATTGTCGTAGAAATGCCGTCTGCAATTGGAATCGATTTGGGCACGACGTACTCGTGCGTAGGAGTGTTTCAGCATGGAAAGGTGGAAATCATTGCCAACGACCAGGGCAACCGAACGACACCGAGCTATGTTGCTTTCTCGGACACAGAGCGGCTTATTGGTGACGCAGCCAAGAATCAGGCGGCCATGAACCCGACAAACACAGTGTTCGATGCCAAACGATTGATTGGACGCCGGTATGACGACCCGAAGATTCAGACCGATCTTAAACACTGGCCCTTCACGGTGGTGAACGACTGTGGAAAGCCAAAGATCCAGGCGGAATTCAAAGGAGAACGCAAAACGTTTGCGCCAGAGGAGATCAGTTCGATGGTGTTGACGAAAATGAAGGAAACGGCCGAAGCATACCTGGGCCATTCGGTGAAGAACGCGGTCATCACAGTTCCAGCCTACTTCAACGATAGTCAGCGACAGGCTACGAAGGACGCCGGTGCCATCGCGGGTCTGAATGTGATGCGCATCATCAACGAACCGACGGCGGCCGCGCTGGCTTATGGTTTGGACAAGAACCTGAAAGGCGAACGCAACGTGTTGATATTCGATCTGGGCGGAGGGACGTTCGACGTGTCCATTCTGACCATCGACGAGGGCTCGCTGTTCGAGGTACGAGCTACAGCCGGCGATACACACCTGGGCGGGGAAGACTTCGACAACCGAATGGTGGCCCACTTCGTGGAGGAGTTCAAGCGCAAGTTCAAAAAGGACCTATCGAAGAACGCGCGGGCACTGCGGCGCCTGAGGACGGCTTGCGAGAGAGCGAAGCGTACGCTTTCCTCCAGCACGGAGGCAACGATCGAGATCGACGCTCTGATGGATGGCATCGACTACTACACGAAGATCAGCCGGGCGCGCTTCGAGGAGCTTTGCTCGGATCTGTTCCGCTCCACGCTGCACCCGGTGGAGAAAGCCCTCACGGATGCAAAGATGGACAAAGGCTCTATTCACGACATCGTGCTGGTGGGCGGCTCTACTCGCATTCCGAAGGTACAGTCGCTGTTGCAGAACTTCTTCAGCGGCAGATCCTTGAACTTGTCGATCAATCCCGACGAGGCGGTGGCCTACGGTGCGGCGGTCCAAGCAGCAATTCTTAGTGGCGATAAGGACGAGAAGATCCAGGACGTGTTGTTGGTCGATGTGGCTCCGCTTTCTCTGGGAATCGAGACCGCCGGAGGTGTGATGACGAAGCTGATCGAGCGCAACTCACGAATCCCGTGTAAGCAGACGCAGTCCTTTTCGACCTACGCGGACAACCAGCCGGGCGTGTCGATCCAGGTGTTCGAGGGCGAGAGAGCGATGACGAAGGACAACAATCTGCTGGGCCAGTTCGACCTTTCAGGCATTCCGCCGGCACCGCGCGGTGTGCCAAAGATCGAGGTCACGTTCGATCTGGACGCGAACGGCATCCTGAACGTATCGGCGAAGGAAATGAGCACTGGCAAGGAGAAAAACATCACGATCAAGAACGACAAGGGCCGCTTGTCGCAGGCTGACATCGATCGTATGCTGGCTGAGGCGGAAAAGTTCCGCGAGGACGATGAAAAGCAGCGAGAACGCGTTGCAGCGCGCAACCAGTTGGAGGCGTACTGTTTCAGTCTGAAGCAATCGCTAGAGTCAGCCGGTTCGAGGCTAAGCGAAAGCGATCGCAAAACAGTGGAGGACCGGTGCAGCGAGACCCTGCGCTGGATCGACGGTAACGGTATGGCAGAGAAGGAAGAGTACGATCACAAAATGCAGGAGCTATCGCGATCCTGCAGTCCGATCATGACGAAGCTGCATCAGCAGTCAGGAGCCGGTCCATCTCCGACCAGTTGTGGACAGCAAGCTGGCGGGTTCGGTGGACGAACGGGTCCGACAGTAGAGGAAGTAGATTAAGAAGCAGAAAATGCGGTTAGCTTCAGGAGTAATGCTAGACGTACATGAAGACTGTGTTAATAGCTGTAAATAAATAGGAATAAGTCATTTGTAAGAAATATTGCTCGTTGAATAAAGGATTATATGTGAAAGTAGAACAAAACAGGCTGTATTGAATTTTCATCGTTCTTCATTTTCACATTAAATTTCCCCAAGAATGTGAAAGAATGGTTAGATTTCGATTTTTTGACACTACAACCACCCGGCTTAAATAACTTGAAGCGGTAAAATAATTTCGAAAAGGTTTAGCTAGAATGCGTTTTTGCAATCGGAAGTAAATTATGTTTATACGACTTGAACCGAACCCTTGGAGCTGGCTAGTCGAGTTTATTGAGCGCTGTAGTATCAACATCCTGCTACCAAATTTGTCGATTAATTTATCTCTCGTTACAGTGTTAACAATGTTAACCCATTATGTCCCAGAGGTACGAAATCTTAATCCGAATTTCTTTGAAATCCATCTAGGAACTTCCTTAAACAGAGGCTGGGGCTTTACTTATTTGTGGGACATATGCAGAAGTGTAGACATCTGCAGAATGAAAATCAATTTTTCCATACAGAATCTTTGCTTTCTTAATTTTTTTCTTCTAATGTTGTGCAAAACACATTCTTACGGTTGTCTATTGTCATTTTATCACAAAATAATGCTATATCGCGTCTTCAAACAAGCTAATTTTTAACAATTTTAAGGCTCAAGTTACGACTCGAATTTCCCCGTACTTTGCACACTGCAAAACACAACATAATCGAACACGAAGTAGTGCTGACAGTGGCATAATTTAAAACAAGCTGTGTCCTATGGTTTTATAAATACAGATTTTTAAAATAAATAAAGATCCTTTGCTATGCATATTGTTACTGAGTGTACCAATGGGATGACGGTAAAGTGTGTAACAAAACTCACGAATGCTGTCAGGATATAGGAACATGCAATTTCTAGAATACCATGCCAATGTTCGAGCTATTTCCGACAATTGCTGAATTATTAATTGTACCTCTTTACCAAGTTTCGTTGAAAAACTTGAAAGAATACTTTTTGTTGTTAGACTAAAATTTGCCCCCAGTTCACATGTAAATGAACTTCGTGCTACCCGACGATAGTACAGGACAGCAATGCCAGCAATATTTTGCTGACAAATAATCTTTTAACTTGTTAGGATAGGACGCTCGTTTGGATAGAGATAGCGCAAATGAATAGCTCACAAAAGTTATTCATATCGTTTGGCCTTTTATCCGTCTTGCGACGGCCGTGCAGTTTTGACGATTGCTGTGTATTTTAGGCTACAATCTTCCAGCATTTCTCAACCCTTAGAATCTAAATTTAGCGTCGCACATGGGTTTGAAAATCGGCTCACTGACGAGACATGAGTAATGAGCAAAGCTATGAAACGTACGGATACTGTAGTATGAATAAACGGATTTTATAAAACGCTTCGCATATGTTTTCAGATCTCTCCTCCAAAACCATTCGCACGCCGGTCCATTCAAGCTACGTAATAGAGAAAACCGAAGAGTGCTGTACTGGCTCGTCTCACCGAAGGGGAAAAGTACATGACGTGCACCCAGATGGTGGATGGTCATCGCTCGCTACAGCCAAGACACAACGTCAACTCACATCGAGCACTGTCGCGTACGTTCGAGCAGCTGCTCGATTAGTTTCTGGTGGGTTCGAGAAGCTCGCCGATGATTCTAGAAATTGAAATGTTTCATACATATAGCCGCGTTTCGGGCAGCGAGCGTCATTCAAAGAACAACAATCGGAGAGTGAAAAGCAAACGAGCGCCAACTACAGCGTGAGAATCAAGTGTGCAACAATCGGAATTGTGAATTACACGAACTAGCAACACTAACGCGGACTTGTTTTTATCGAAGCGAACTGAAGTGGAAGTGAATTTGAAAATACAAACACCGTACAAGATTGTCGTAGAAATGCCGTCTGCAATTGGAATCGATTTGGGCACGACGTACTCGTGCGTAGGAGTGTTTCAGCATGGAAAGGTGGAAATCATTGCCAACGACCAGGGCAACCGAACGACACCGAGCTATGTTGCTTTCTCGGACACGGAGCGGCTTATTGGTGACGCAGCCAAGAATCAGGCGGCCATGAACCCGACAAACACAGTGTTCGATGCCAAACGATTGATTGGACGCCGGTATGACGACCCGAAGATTCAGACCGATCTTAAACACTGGCCCTTCACGGTGGTGAACGACTGTGGAAAGCCAAAGATCCAGGCGGAATTCAAAGGAGAACGCAAAACGTTTGCGCCAGAGGAGATCAGTTCGATGGTGTTGACGAAAATGAAGGAAACGGCCGAAGCATACCTGGGCCATTCGGTGAAGAACGCGGTCATCACAGTTCCAGCCTACTTCAACGATAGTCAGCGACAGGCTACGAAGGACGCCGGTGCCATCGCGGGTCTGAACGTGATGCGCATCATCAACGAACCGACGGCGGCCGCGCTGGCTTATGGTTTGGACAAGAACCTGAAAGGCGAACGCAACGTGTTGATATTCGATCTGGGCGGAGGGACGTTCGACGTGTCCATTCTGACCATCGACGAGGGCTCGTTGTTCGAGGTACGAGCTACAGCCGGCGATACACACCTGGGCGGGGAAGACTTCGACAACCGAATGGTGGCCCACTTCGTGGAGGAGTTCAAGCGCAAGTTCAAAAAGGACCTATCGAAGAACGCGCGGGCACTGCGGCGCCTGAGGACGGCTTGCGAGAGAGCGAAGCGTACGCTTTCCTCCAGCACGGAGGCAACGATCGAGATCGACGCTCTGATGGATGGCATCGACTACTACACGAAGATCAGCCGGGCGCGCTTCGAGGAGCTTTGCTCGGATCTGTTCCGCTCCACGCTGCACCCGGTGGAGAAAGCCCTCACGGATGCAAAGATGGACAAAGGCTCTATTCACGACATCGTGCTGGTGGGCGGCTCTACTCGCATTCCGAAGGTACAGTCGCTGTTGCAGAACTTCTTCAGCGGCAGATCCTTGAACTTGTCGATCAATCCCGACGAGGCGGTGGCCTACGGTGCGGCGGTCCAAGCAGCAATTCTTAGTGGCGATAAGGACGAGAAGATCCAGGACGTGTTGTTGGTCGATGTGGCTCCGCTTTCTCTGGGAATCGAAACCGCCGGAGGTGTGATGACGAAGCTGATCGAGCGCAACTCACGAATCCCGTGTAAACAGACGCAATCCTTTTCGACCTACGCGGACAACCAGCCGGGCGTGTCGATCCAGGTGTTCGAGGGCGAGAGAGCGATGACGAAGGACAACAATCTGCTGGGCCAGTTCGACCTTTCAGGCATTCCGCCGGCACCGCGCGGTGTGCCAAAGATCGAGGTCACGTTCGATCTGGACGCGAACGGCATCCTGAACGTATCGGCGAAGGAAATGAGCACTGGCAAGGAGAAAAACATCACGATCAAGAACGACAAGGGCCGCTTGTCGCAGGCTGACATCGATCGTATGCTGGCTGAGGCGGAAAAGTTCCGCGAGGACGATGAAAAGCAGCGAGAACGCGTTGCAGCGCGCAACCAGTTGGAGGCGTACTGTTTCAGTCTGAAGCAATCGCTAGAGTCAGCCGGTTCGAGGCTAAGCGAAAGCGATCGCAAAACAGTGGAGGACCGGTGCAGCGAGACCCTGCGCTGGATCGACGGTAACGGTATGGCAGAGAAGGAGGAGTACGATCACAAAATGCAGGAGCTATCGCGATCCTGCAGTCCGATCATGACGAAGCTGCATCAGCAGTCAGGAGCCGGTCCATCTCCGACCAGTTGTGGACAGCAAGCTGGCGGGTTCGGTGGACGAACGGGTCCGACAGTAGAGGAAGTAGATTAAGAAGCAGAAAAAGCGGTTAGCTTCAGGAGTAATGCTAGACGTACATGAAGACTGTGTTAATAGCTGTAAATAAATAGGAATAAGTCATTTGCAAGAAATATTGCTCGTTGAATAAAGGATTATATGTGAAAGTAGAACAAAACAGGCTGTATTGAATTTTCATCGTTCTTCATTTTCACATTAAATTTCCCCAAGAATGTGAAAGAATGGTTAGATTTCGATTTTTTGACACTACAACCACCCGGCTTAAATAACTTGAAGCGGTAAAATAATTTCGAAAAGGTTTAGCTAGAATGCGTTTTTGGAATCGGAAGTAAATTAAGTTTATACGACTTGACCCGAACCCTTGGAGCTGGCTAGTCGAGTTTATTGAGCGCTGTAGTATCAACATCCTGCTACCAAATTTGTCGATTAATTTATCTCTCGTTACAGTGTTAACAATGTTAACCCATTATGTCCCAGAGGTACGAAATCTTAATCCGAATTTCTTTGAAATCCATCTAGGAACTTTCTTAAACAGAGGCTGGGGCTTTACTTATTTGTGGGACATATGCAGAAGTGTAGACATCTGCAGAATGAAACATCAATTTTTCCATACAAAATCTTTGCTTTCTTAATTTTTTTCTTCTAATGTTGTGCAAAACACATTCTTACGGTTGTTTATTGTCATTTTATCACAAAATAATGCTATATCGCGTCTTCAAACAAGCTAATTTTTAACAATTTTAAGGCTCAAGTTACGACTCGAATTTTCCCGTACTTTGCACACTGCAAAACACAACATAATCGAACACGAAGTAGTGCTGACAGTGGCATAATTTAAAACAAGCTGTGTCCTATGGTTTTATAAATACAGATTTTTAAATAAATAAATATCCTTTGCTATGCATATTGTTACTGAGTGTACCAATGGGATGACGGTAAAGTGTGTAACAAAACTCACGAATGCTGTCAGGATATAGGAACATGCAATTTCTAGAATACCATGCCAATGTTCGAGCTATTTCCGACAATTGCTGAATTATTAATTGTACCTCTTTACCAAGTTTCGTTGAAAAACTTGAAAGAATACTTTTTGTTGTTAGACTAAAATTTGCCCCCAGTTCACATGTAAATGAACTTCGTGCTACCCGACGATAGTACAGGACAGCAATGCCAGCAATATTTTGCTGACAAATAATCTTTTAACTTGTTAGGATAGGACGCTCTTTTGGATAGAGATAGCGCAAATGAATAGCTCACAAAAGTTATTCATATCGTTTGGCCTTTTATCCGTCTTGCGACGGTCGTGCAGTTTTGACGATTGCTGTGTATTTTAGGCTACAATCTTCCAGCATTTCTCAACCCTTAGAATCTAAATTTAGCGTCGCACATGGGTTTGAAAATCGGCTCACTGACGAGACATGAGTAATGAGCAAAGCTATGAAACGTACGGATACTGTAGTATGAATAAACGGATTTTATAAAACGCTTCGCATATGTTTTCAGATCTCTCCTCCAAAACCATTCGCACGCCGGTCCATTCAAGCTACGTAATAGAGAAAACCGAAGAGTGCTGTACTGGCTCGTCTCACCGAAGGGGAAAAGTACATGACGTGCACCCAGATGGTGGATGGTCATCGCTCGCTACAGCCAAGACACAACGTCAACTCACATCGAGCACTGTCGCGTACGTTCGAGCAGCTGCTCGATTAGTTTCTGGTGGGTTCGAGAAGCTCGCCGATGATTCTAGAAATTGAAATGTTTCATACATATAGCCGCGTTTCGGGCAGCGAGCGTCATTCAAAGAACAACAATCGGAGAGTGAAAAGCAAACGAGCGCCAACGACAGCGTGAGAATCAAGTGTGCAACAATCGGAATTGTGAATTACACGAACTAGCAACACTAACGCGGACTTGTTTTTATCGAAGCGAACCGAAGTGGAAGTGAATTTGAAAATACAAACACCGTACAAGATTGTCGTAGAAATGCCGTCTGCAATTGGAATCGATTTGGGCACGACGTACTCGTGCGTAGGAGTGTTTCAGCATGGAAAGGTGGAAATCATTGCCAACGACCAGGGCAACCGAACGACACCGAGCTATGTTGCTTTCTCGGACACGGAGCGGCTTATTGGTGACGCAGCCAAGAATCAGGCGGCCATGAACCCGACAAACACAGTGTTCGATGCCAAACGATTGATTGGACGCCGGTATGACGACCCGAAGATTCAGACCGATCTTAAACACTGGCCCTTCACGGTGGTGAACGACTGTGGAAAGCCAAAGATCCAGGCGGAATTCAAAGGAGAACGCAAAACGTTTGCGCCAGAGGAGATCAGTTCGATGGTGTTGACGAAAATGAAGGAAACGGCCGAAGCATACCTGGGCCATTCGGTGAAGAACGCGGTCATCACAGTTCCAGCCTACTTCAACGATAGTCAGCGACAGGCTACGAAGGACGCCGGTGCCATCGCGGGTCTGAACGTGATGCGCATCATCAACGAACCGACGGCGGCCGCGCTGGCTTATGGTTTGGACAAGAACCTGAAAGGCGAACGCAACGTGTTGATATTCGATCTGGGCGGAGGGACGTTCGACGTGTCCATTCTGACCATCGACGAGGGCTCGTTGTTCGAGGTACGAGCTACAGCCGGCGATACACACCTGGGCGGGGAAGACTTCGACAACCGAATGGTGGCCCACTTCGTGGAGGAGTTCAAGCGCAAGTTCAAAAAGGACCTATCGAAGAACGCGCGGGCACTGCGGCGCCTGAGGACGGCTTGCGAGAGAGCGAAGCGTACGCTTTCCTCCAGCACGGAGGCAACGATCGAGATCGACGCTCTGATGGATGGCATCGACTACTACACGAAGATCAGCCGGGCGCGCTTCGAGGAGCTTTGCTCGGATCTGTTCCGCTCCACGCTGAACCCGGTGGAGAAAGCCCTCACGGATGCAAAGATGGACAAAGGCTCTATTCACGACATCGTGCTGGTGGGCGGCTCTACTCGCATTCCGAAGGTACAGTCGCTGTTGCAGAACTTCTTCAGCGGCAGATCCTTGAACTTGTCGATCAATCCCGACGAGGCGGTGGCCTACGGTGCGGCGGTCCAAGCAGCAATTCTTAGTGGCGATAAGGACGAGAAGATCCAGGACGTGTTGTTGGTCGATGTGGCTCCGCTTTCTCTGGGAATCGAAACCGCCGGAGGTGTGATGACGAAGCTGATCGAGCGCAACTCACGAATCCCGTGTAAACAGACGCAGTCCTTTTCGACCTACGCGGACAACCAGCCGGGCGTGTCGATCCAGGTGTTCGAGGGCGAGAGAGCGATGACGAAGGACAACAATCTGCTGGGCCAGTTCGACCTTTCAGGCATTCCGCCGGCACCGCGCGGTGTGCCAAAGATCGAGGTCACGTTCGATCTGGACGCGAACGGCATCTTGAACGTATCGGCGAAGGAAATGAGCACTGGCAAGGAGAAAAACATCACGATCAAGAACGACAAGGGCCGCTTGTCGCAGGCTGACATCGATCGTATGCTGGCTGAGGCGGAAAAGTTCCGCGAGGACGATGAAAAGCAGCGAGAACGCGTTGCAGCGCGCAACCAGTTGGAGGCGTACTGTTTCAGTCTGAAGCAATCGCTAGAGTCAGCCGGTTCGAGGCTAAGCGAAAGCGATCGCAAAACAGTGGAGGACCGGTGCAGCGAGACCCTGCGCTGGATCGACGGTAACGGTATGGCAGAGAAGGAGGAGTACGATCACAAAATGCAGGAGCTATCGCGATCCTGCAGTCCGATCATGACGAAGCTGCATCAGCAGTCAGGAGCCGGTCCATCTCCGACCAGTTGTGGACAGCAAGCTGGCGGGTTCGGTGGACGAACGGGTCCGACAGTAGAGGAAGTAGATTAAGAAGCAGAAAAAGCGGTTAGCTTCAGGAGTAATGCTAGACGTACATGAAGACTGTGTTAATAGCTGTAAATAAATAGGAATAAGTCATTTGCAAGAAATATTGCTCGTTGAATAAAGGATTATATGTGAAAGTAGAACAAAACAGGCTGTATTGAATTTTCATCGTTCTTCATTTTCACATTAAATTTCCCCAAGAATGTGAAAGAATGGTTAGATTTCGATTTTTTGACACTACAACCACCCGGCTTAAATAACTTGAAGCGGTAAAATAATTTCGAAAAGGTTTAGCTAGAATGCGTTTTTGGAATCGGAAGTAAATTAAGTTTATACGACTTGACCCGAACCCTTGGAGCTGGCTAGTCGAGTTTATTGAGCGCTGTAGTATCAACATCCTGCTACCAAATTTGTCGATTAATTTATCTCTCGTTACAGTGTTAACAATGTTAACCCATTATGTCCCAGAGGTACGAAATCTTAATCCGAATTTCTTTGAAATCCATCTAGGAACTTCCTTAAACAGAGGCTGGGGCTTTACTTATTTGTGGGACATATGCAGAAGTGTAGACATCTGCAGAATGAAACATCAATTTTTCCATACAAAATCTTTGCTTTCTTAATTTTTTTCTTCTAATGTTGTGCAAAACACATTCTTACGGTTGTTTATTGTCATTTTATCACAAAATAATGCTATATCGCGTCTTCAAACAAGCTAATTTTTAACAATTTTAAGGCTCAAGTTACGACTCGAATTTTCCCGTACTTTGCACACTGCAAAACACAACATAATCGAACACGAAGTAGTGCTGACAGTGGCATAATTTAAAACAAGCTGTGTCCTATGGTTTTATAAATACAGATTTTTAAATAAATAAATATCCTTTGCTATGCATATTGTTACTGAGTGTACCAATGGGATGACGGTAAAGTGTGTAACAAAACTCACGAATGCTGTCAGGATATAGGAACATGCAATTTCTAGAATACCATGCCAATGTTCGAGCTATTTCCGACAATTGCTGAATTATTAATTGTACCTCTTTACCAAGTTTCGTTGAAAAACTTGAAAGAATACTTTTTGTTGTTAGACTAAAATTTGCCCCCAGTTCACATGTAAATGAACTTCGTGCTACCCGACGATAGTACAGGACAGCAATGCCAGCAATATTTTGCTGACAAATAATCTTTTAACTTGTTAGGATAGGACGCTCGTTTGGATAGAGATAGCGCAAATGAATAGCTCACAAAAGTTATTCATATCGTTTGGCCTTTTATCCGTCTTGCGACGGCCGTGCAGTTTTGACGATTGCTGTGTATTTTAGGCTACAATCTTCCAGCATTTCTCAACCCTTAGAATCTAAATTTAGCGTCGCACATGGGTTTGAAAATCGGCTCACTGACGAGACATGAGTAATGAGCAAAGCTATGAAACGTACGGATACTGTAGTATGAATAAACGGATTTTATAAAACGCTTCGCATATGTTTTCAGATCTCTCCTCCAAAACCATTCGCACGCCGGTCCATTCAAGCTACGTAATAGAGAAAACCGAAGAGTGCTGTACTGGCTCGTCTCACCGAAGGGGAAAAGTACATGACGTGCACCCAGATGGTGGATGGTCATCGCTCGCTACAGCCAAGACACAACGTCAACTCACATCGAGCACTGTCGCGTACGTTCGAGCAGCTGCTCGATTAGTTTCTGGTGGGTTCGAGAAGCTCGCCGATGATTCTAGAAATTGAAATGTTTCATACATATAGCCGCGTTTCGGGCAGCGAGCGTCATTCAAAGAACAACAATCGGAGAGTGAAAAGCAAACGAGCGCCAACTACAGCGTGAGAATCAAGTGTGCAACAATCGGAATTGTGAATTACACGAACTAGCAACACTAACGCGGACTTGTTTTTATCGAAGCGAACTGAAGTGGAAGTGAATTTGAAAATACAAACACCGTACAAGATTGTCGTAGAAATGCCGTCTGCAATTGGAATCGATTTGGGCACGACGTACTCGTGCGTAGGAGTGTTTCAGCATGGAAAGGTGGAAATCATTGCCAACGACCAGGGCAACCGAACGACACCGAGCTATGTTGCTTTCTCGGACACGGAGCGGCTTATTGGTGACGCAGCCAAGAATCAGGCGGCCATGAACCCGACAAACACAGTGTTCGATGCCAAACGATTGATTGGACGCCGGTATGACGACCCGAAGATTCAGACCGATCTTAAACACTGGCCCTTCACGGTGGTGAACGACTGTGGAAAGCCAAAGATCCAGGCGGAATTCAAAGGAGAACGCAAAACGTTTGCGCCAGAGGAGATCAGTTCTATGGTGTTGACGAAAATGAAGGAAACGGCCGAAGCATACCTGGGCCATTCGGTGAAGAACGCGGTCATCACAGTTCCAGCCTACTTCAACGATAGTCAGCGACAGGCTACGAAGGACGCCGGTGCCATCGCGGGTCTGAACGTGATGCGCATCATCAACGAACCGACGGCGGCCGCGCTGGCTTATGGTTTGGACAAGAACCTGAAAGGCGAACGCAACGTGTTGATATTCGATCTGGGCGGAGGGACGTTCGACGTGTCCATTCTGACCATCGACGAGGGCTCGTTGTTCGAGGTACGAGCTACAGCCGGCGATACACACCTGGGCGGGGAAGACTTCGACAACCGAATGGTGGCCCACTTCGTGGAGGAGTTCAAGCGCAAGTTCAAAAAGGACCTATCGAAGAACGCGCGGGCACTGCGGCGCCTGAGGACGGCTTGCGAGAGAGCGAAGCGTACGCTTTCCTCCAGCACGGAGGCAACGATCGAGATCGACGCTCTGATGGATGGCATCGACTACTACACGAAGATCAGCCGGGCGCGCTTCGAGGAGCTTTGCTCGGATCTGTTCCGCTCCACGCTGAACCCGGTGGAGAAAGCCCTCACGGATGCAAAGATGGACAAAGGCTCTATTCACGACATCGTGCTGGTGGGCGGCTCTACTCGCATTCCGAAGGTACAGTCGCTGTTGCAGAACTTCTTCAGCGGCAGATCCTTGAACTTGTCGATCAATCCCGACGAGGCGGTGGCCTACGGTGCGGCGGTCCAAGCAGCAATTCTTAGTGGCGATAAGGACGAGAAGATCCAGGACGTGTTGTTGGTCGATGTGGCTCCGCTTTCTCTGGGAATCGAAACCGCCGGAGGTGTGATGACGAAGCTGATCGAGCGCAACTCACGAATCCCGTGTAAACAGACGCAGTCCTTTTCGACCTACGCGGACAACCAGCCGGGCGTGTCGATCCAGGTGTTCGAGGGCGAGAGAGCGATGACGAAGGACAACAATCTGCTGGGCCAGTTCGACCTTTCAGGCATTCCGCCGGCACCGCGCGGTGTGCCAAAGATCGAGGTCACGTTCGATCTGGACGCGAACGGCATCCTGAACGTATCGGCGAAGGAAATGAGCACTGGCAAGGAGAAAAACATCACGATCAAGAACGACAAGGGCCGCTTGTCGCAGGCTGACATCGATCGTATGCTGGCTGAGGCGGAAAAGTTCCGCGAGGACGATGAAAAGCAGCGAGAACGCGTTGCAGCGCGCAACCAGTTGGAGGCGTACTGTTTCAGTCTGAAGCAATCGCTAGAGTCAGCCGGTTCGAGGCTAAGCGAAAGCGATCGCAAAACAGTGGAGGACCGGTGCAGCGAGACCCTGCGCTGGATCGACGGTAACGGTATGGCAGAGAAGGAGGAGTACGATCACAAAATGCAGGAGCTATCGCGATCCTGCAGTCCGATCATGACGAAGCTGCATCAGCAGTCAGGAGCCGGTCCATCTCCGACCAGTTGTGGACAGCAAGCTGGCGGGTTCGGTGGACGAACGGGTCCGACAGTAGAGGAAGTAGATTAAGAAGCAGAAAAAGCGGTTAGCTTCAGGAGTAATGCTAGACGTACATGAAGACTGTGTTAATAGCTGTAAATAAATAGGAATAAGTCATTTGCAAGAAATATTGCTCGTTGAATAAAGGATTATATGTGAAAGTAGAACAAAACAGGCTGTATTGAATTTTCATCGTTCTTCATTTTCACATTAAATTTCCCCAAGAATGTGAAAGAATGGTTAGATTTCGATTTTTTGACACTACAACCACCCGGCTTAAATAACTTGAAGCGGTAAAATAATTTCGAAAAGGTTTAGCTAGAATGCGTTTTTGGAATCGGAAGTAAATTAAGTTTATACGACTTGACCCGAACCCTTGGAGCTGGCTAGTCGAGTTTATTGAGCGCTGTAGTATCAACATCCTGCTACCAAATTTGTCGATTAATTTATCTCTCGTTACAGTGTTAACAATGTTAACCCATTATGTCCCAGAGGTACGAAATCTTAATCCGAATTTCTTTGAAATCCATCTAGGAACTTTCTTAAACAGAGGCTGGGGCTTTACTTATTTGTGGGACATATGCAGAAGTGTAGACATCTGCAGAATGAAACATCAATTTTTCCATACAAAATCTTTGCTTTCTTAATTTTTTTCTTCTAATGTTGTGCAAAACACATTCTTACGGTTGTTTATTGTCATTTTATCATAAAATAATGCTATATCGCGTCTTCAAACAAGCTAATTTTTAACAATTTTAAGGCTCAAGTTACGACTCGAATTTTCCCGTACTTTGCACACTGCAAAACACAACATAATCGAACACGAAGTAGTGCTGACAGTGGCATAATTTAAAACAAGCTGTGTCCTATGGTTTTATAAATACAGATTTTTAAATAAATAAATATCCTTTGCTATGCATATTGTTACTGAGTGTACCAATGGGATGACGGTAAAGTGTGTAACAAAACTCACGAATGCTGTCAGGATATAGGAACATGCAATTTCTAGAATACCATGCCAATGTTCGAGCTATTTCCGACAATTGCTGAATTATTAATTGTACCTCTTTACCAAGTTTCGTTGAAAAACTTGAAAGAATACTTTTTGTTGTTAGACTAAAATTTGCCCCCAGTTCACATGTAAATGAACTTCGTGCTACCCGACGATAGTACAGGACAGCAATGCCAGCAATATTTTGCTGACAAATAATCTTTTAACTTGTTAGGATAGGACGCTCGTTTGGATAGAGATAGCGCAAATGAATAGCTCACAAAAGTTATTCATATCGTTTGGCCTTTTATCCGTCTTGCGACGGCCGTGCAGTTTTGACGATTGCTGTGTATTTTAGGCTACAATCTTCCAGCATTTCTCAACCCTTAGAATCTAAATTTAGCGTCGCACATGGGTTTGAAAATCGGCTCACTGACGAGACATGAGTAATGCGCAAAGCTATGAAACGTACGGATACTGTAGTATGAATAAACGGATTTTATAAAACGCTTCGCATATGTTTTCAGATCTCTCCTCCAAAACCATTCGCACGCCGGTCCATTCAAGCTACGTAATAGAGAAAACCGAAGAGTGCTGTACTGGCTCGTCTCACCGAAGGGGAAAAGTACATGACGTGCACCCAGATGGTGGATGGTCATCGCTCGCTACAGCCAAGACACAACGTCAACTCACATCGAGCACTGTCGCGTACGTTCGAGCAGCTGCTCGATTAGTTTCTGGTGGGTTCGAGAAGCTCGCCGATGATTCTAGAAATTGAAACGTTTCATACATATAGCCGCGTTTCGGGCAGCGAGCGTCATTCAAAGAACAACAATCGGAGAGTGAAAAGCAAACGAGCGCCAACTACAGCGTGAGAATCAAGTGTGCAACAATCGGAATTGTGAATTACACGAACTAGCAACACTAACGCGGACTTGTTTTTATCGAAGCGAACCGAAGTGGAAGTGAATTTGAAAATACAAACACCGTACAAGATTGTCGTAGAAATGCCGTCTGCAATTGGAATCGATTTGGGCACGACGTACTCGTGCGTAGGAGTGTTTCAGCATGGAAAGGTGGAAATCATTGCCAACGACCAGGGCAACCGAACGACACCGAGCTATGTTGCTTTCTCGGACACGGAGCGGCTTATTGGTGACGCAGCCAAGAATCAGGCGGCCATGAACCCGACAAACACAGTGTTCGATGCCAAACGATTGATTGGACGCCGGTATGACGACCCGAAGATTCAGACCGATCTTAAACACTGGCCCTTCACGGTGGTGAACGACTGTGGAAAGCCAAAGATCCAGGCGGAATTCAAAGGAGAACGCAAAACGTTTGCGCCAGAGGAGATCAGTTCGATGGTGTTGACGAAAATGAAGGAAACGGCCGAAGCATACCTGGGCCATTCGGTGAAGAACGCGGTCATCACAGTTCCAGCCTACTTCAACGATAGTCAGCGACAGGCTACGAAGGACGCCGGTGCCATCGCGGGTCTGAACGTGATGCGCATCATCAACGAACCGACGGCGGCCGCGCTGGCTTATGGTTTGGACAAGAACCTGAAAGGCGAACGCAACGTGTTGATATTCGATCTGGGCGGAGGGACGTTCGACGTGTCCATTCTGACCATCGACGAGGGCTCGCTGTTCGAGGTACGAGCTACAGCCGGCGATACACACCTGGGCGGGGAAGACTTCGACAACCGAATGGTGGCCCACTTCGTGGAGGAGTTCAAGCGCAAGTTCAAAAAGGACCTATCGAAGAACGCGCGGGCACTGCGGCGCCTGAGGACGGCTTGCGAGAGAGCGAAGCGTACGCTTTCCTCCAGCACGGAGGCAACGATCGAGATCGACGCTCTGATGGATGGCATCGACTACTACACGAAGATCAGCCGGGCGCGCTTCGAGGAGCTTTGCTCGGATCTGTTCCGCTCCACGCTGAACCCGGTGGAGAAAGCCCTCACGGATGCAAAGATGGACAAAGGCTCTATTCACGACATCGTGCTGGTGGGCGGCTCTACTCGCATTCCGAAGGTACAGTCGCTGTTGCAGAACTTCTTCAGCGGCAGATCCTTGAACTTGTCGATCAATCCCGACGAGGCGGTGGCCTACGGTGCGGCGGTCCAAGCAGCAATTCTTAGTGGCGATAAGGACGAGAAGATCCAGGACGTGTTGTTGGTCGATGTGGCTCCGCTTTCTCTGGGAATCGAAACCGCCGGAGGTGTGATGACGAAGCTGATCGAGCGCAACTCACGAATCCCGTGTAAACAGACGCAGTCCTTTTCGACCTACGCGGACAACCAGCCGGGCGTGTCGATCCAGGTGTTCGAGGGCGAGAGAGCGATGACGAAGGACAACAATCTGCTGGGCCAGTTCGACCTTTCAGGCATTCCGCCGGCACCGCGCGGTGTGCCAAAGATCGAGGTCACGTTCGATCTGGACGCGAACGGCATCCTGAACGTATCGGCGAAGGAAATGAGCACTGGCAAGGAGAAAAACATCACGATCAAGAACGACAAGGGCCGCTTGTCGCAGGCTGACATCGATCGTATGCTGGCAGAGGCGGAAAAGTTCCGCGAGGACGATGAAAAGCAGCGAGAGCGCGTTGCAGCGCGCAACCAGTTGGAGGCGTACTGTTTCAGCCTGAAGCAATCGCTAGAGTCAGCCGGTTCGAGGCTAAGCGAAAGCGATCGCAAAACAGTGGAGGACCGGTGCAGCGAGACCCTGCGCTGGATCGACGGTAACGGTATGGCAGAGAAGGAGGAGTACGATCACAAAATGCAGGAGCTATCGCGATCCTGCAGTCCGATCATGACGAAGCTGCATCAGCAGTCCGGAGCCGGTCCATCTCCGACCAGTTGTGGACAGCAAGCTGGCGGGTTCGGTGGACGAACGGGTCCGACAGTAGAGGAAGTAGATTAAGAAGCAGAAAAAGCGGTTAGCTTCAGGAGTAATGCTAGACGTACATGAAGACTGTGTTAATAGCTGTAAATAAATAGGAATAAGTCATTTGCAAGAAATATTGCTCGTTGAATAAAGGATTATATGTGAAAGTGGAACTTGTACCAAAAGAATTAAAATAATAAAATAATCTCGTAAAAATAAAACAATTGCTTTGGAGTGATTTAAACAGTTGTATATATATATTTGCTTCTAGTACTTAATTTGAATTTGGCAGCCCGGTGGCATGATGGTAGCGGCGCCGGTCTTCACACGAACCGACCGGACCAATCCTCCGTGCGCTGGACTGACTATACAGCTACGGGTAAATAAAGTCACAGAAAGCCTGCAAAGGCAGGTGTAGACCTCTTGAGGTTGTTGTGCCGATGAAGAATTTGTGCCGACTTAATTTGAAAGAAATTTTAACCATTTTCTGGTCTTGGTCTATTGCCTTGTAATCCGAAACTACTTTGTTATCTTCAAATAATTTTTCCCAGTGATCTGATGGCATCTTATGCGTCAAGAAAATAATTTGTAGTTGATAAAAAAGCTTAAAATAATTATAAATGATTAATGATAAACTTATCATTTTAAAATAAATCCATTCGATTTGAATTTGTTTTCAAGGCAGTATATTAATAATACTAGAGGAAAAACATTATTTCAGAGATAAGATTGTTTTTAAAGAATAAGGAAAATATTAATAAATGAGTATGGAATTACCCATAAGGTAATTCCATACTAACATACAATACTTGTAAGAAATGTGTTGTTAACAGGATGCAAATAAATGATTATATAAATAGGAACTGGTGAAAGGTGAATAATTAAATAAATCGGTTTAGACTTACAGAAGCATCAGCCCGTAGCAGAGAGCAAAAATCATAAAGTGGGGAAAATAAAATGTAACAAACTAGAGATGGGAAATTTGATTCATTTCAAGAATTTTAATCGAGTTAAAGAGTAAGAATGAAGATTTAACTCTCAAACCCGCTCTTCAAGATTTTCATAAAATCAATTTAGCGCCATGGAGTGGGGGATCTATGCGGCGACCTTAAACTCACGACTTCAATTGTGAGTTAACTCTTATGGAAGTTAACAAGCGATTTAAAGGACGCCTTGAAGAACTCTTGTGTAAGTTAACTCGCGGATTAAATAGTGAGTTCAAGGTCGCCGTGAAGAGTTAAATCCTAATCATTTTAAATGCAGTCGATACCCTAGATACGCGGATAATGCGTTCCAGAGAAATCCGCATAGCTCGAGTTTCCTCTAAAACGTCGTCTTTCTTAATCTTAATCGTATGTCTTAATACATAGTAAGGGATCGAATAGTTATTCCCCCTTAACAGGGCACATTCAAAATTTATATTAATATGTTTATTTCAAGAATAACAGTAAAATGTAATAAAAATGTAATTTTATACTGAGGAAATGTAACATAGTTTTGTAATTAGTAATTTAAAAATTTAATTTTGCATGCAAAACTCAGTGAAATGTAAAGTTTTTAAAATCTGCGTATCTCCGCGTAAGTCGAGAGCCGCGTAACTCGGGTATTGACTGTATGTTAATTCTTTGTGAATGAGTTAAATGTGAAAGAGGCAAAAATACTCTTAAGGGAGATTTGAATTAACTCACTCCCTATGGAGATTTAAATCATTCATTCATTCTGAATCATTGCGTACATCACTAATACAAACCTAAATAAGTTTTTGATTGTTATTGTGGTTAATGGCTTGGTCATGTTCTTACGATATATTAATGCAATGAAAACAAGTAGTTAATTCTTAGAAAAGGATAACATAAGGATAAATTCAACTTATCTCATGCTTGGAAGAAAAATTGCAAATTATTGCATGTTGTGTTGCCACAATCTATTCCATCTTGACTCCGTCCGTTGGTGTATTGGTTCCCATCCAGGCCGTTCCCCCGTAGCAAGGACTTGACCATCCGGCTAAGTGGTCAAATAAATCGATACGGCCTGGCCGTAATGAAGAGAAAAAATCTATTCCATCTCGAGATGCTCCTGTTGTTCTGTTTGATGTTCAGCCATTGTCACACCTTCTCCGCCTTCCTCCAATTCGTCTTTCTCTTCTGATTCCTCGAGACGTTGGATGTTATAACGCACGATGTTCCGCTCGGTGTTCACCACCTCCACTTCCTCCGGATCCGGTTCCGGATACTGTATTACCCACTCTTTTTGCAGGGTGTTATCGATACCATGGTCCTTGACGACATGTTCCTTTGCCATATGACGGTAGCGGAAACACTTATTACAAACAGAACACACGAACGGGAACGACTTTGTGTGCGTTCTCATGTGAACCTTCAGCTGAAAGTTGCTATAAAAGCGCATTTCGCACACATGACACGGGAAGTTTCGCTCCCCAGTGTGATAGAAGCGATGCTGCTTCAACCGAGACCTGTTGTATATAGAAAGGGTACACAAAATAGTAATTATGCGTTAATGCGTAACAGACGAGATATTCTATTTTACTGACAATTACAGGAATTGCCAAACTGAAACTTTTTTTTAACAAATGGGCCACCCAAGGCGAGTGTTCATAAATAGTACATTTTTCTGGGTTCTATGCTTACCTTGTGGTGAATAATTTTCCGCATATGTCACAATTAAATCTAGGCTCTACGTGAGTTTCTCTGATGTGTCCCAGAAGGTCGCGACGTGCCTTGTACTGTTTGCCACACGTTCCGCAAGCGAACGTTTCCGATCCATGACGACAGCGAACGTGTAAACGGCATGCATGTTTGCAATGGAATCGCGAGGGACATCCTTCAATCGGACAACCGTACGGGCGACGCCCCGAATGACGATTAATATGTCCCTCCAAGCGGTTGCGTTCGACCTTCTTACCGCAGACGTTGCACTCGGTCAGAAGCGATTTGTAGAGTTCTCTGCCGGAGATTTTATTCCGTCGTCGTCGTCGTGTATCCTGAGCAGGTCGTGTAGGATTTTGGTCAACAACATTGTCAACGATTTCCCCGTTCTCAGTCGTTTCGACGTTTTCTATAGCGTTCGTATCACGTTCCTGATAATAGACATCGTTATCAACCGAATCCAATACTTCTGCATCTTCGAACTCGTTTTGATGTGTATCGTCGGCAGGTATCAAATCGGCAGTTTCCTGTACATCGACATTCTGTTGTTCTTGCAGATTCGTTAAATCTTCCAAGCTTTCCGGTTCACCTTGTGATTGTACGTCGGTTTCAAGTACTTCCAATTCCATGTTTTCCATCGCGGCAAACATAGGTCCGTTCTCTTCCGACAACGACACCTCCGTTTGTTCGACCGCTTCAAGCTCTTCTCCACCTGGGGTTTCATTTGACAGCTCGCTTTTAACATCCACAGATGATGTTACGGTATGCCATAACACTGATGGACCAGCAACTTCAGAAGATGGGCGACGATCTGCTACTGGAGAAAGCGATGCACGTTGGCGGGGAACAGTTGGTTCCGCAGATGGTCGATTGTAAGGTGGTCCACGGGGAGAATGCGTTACACGACGAACAGTAACAATATGGGGATCTGCTACTGGAGAAGGTGATGTGCGTCGTCGGCGAACAGTTGGTTCTGCAGATTGTCGATTGTAAGCAGGTGCACGGGGAGAGTGCGTTACACGACGAACAGAAGGTGACGTACGGCGCCGGGGAACAGTTGATTCTGCAGATGGTTGATTGTAAGGTGGTCCACGGGGAGAACGCGTTACACGACGAACAGCAACAATACGAGGATCAGTTGGCTGAGCTCTGCGATCTAAACTGACGTTTTCGCTATCGGAACTCGACGAATCAGTGCTACTTCTACGTCGTCTTGCGATTTCACGTCTGGGTTGGGTACGTGGATAAATGTATCGTGGCGTTTCATGCTGGGATAGAATAACTTGTACCAATGGTTGCATGTCTATGCGAAGAAAACGGCTTGGACGTCTGATGAAAAGTTTAGCTTGTACAGCTAAATAAAAGTCCCGGTACTGTTTGAACTTGTTTACTCTTTTTGTACACCGCCGGCATATGTTTCTCGGCAAGGTGCTATCTGCGAGATTGATCTGAAACGATGAGGTGAGAAAAAAAAAACAGAAACATTGCCGGTCGTTCTTTGCACGATGCATATAGAACAGATTTATTGCAATCGTTCAACTTACATGTATTCCAAAACAAACTTCAATTTTACGCACTATCGCCGCATTCATGGGTTTAACCCCTCTAGGCTTCATGCACAAGCGACAACTATTCATTATTGCAAAACAATAAATTTGATTCTGTTTAACTCACAAATTACCACGTCGTCGATTAATGGCGTACCACGAAAAAGGAAGCGTCGGTCGGTGCTCGAGTAATTTTTCGAGTAGTTTATTATGATTGAGCTAAAGCGGTGTTTACAAGGACGTAATAATACGGCCAAAAAATTAAAGTGATTGTCCTGAACACGCGAAGAGGACAGAAAAAGCAGAATAACAGAAGCAGAATAACGCAAATGCAGTACAGAAGTACACAAATTGTTGTCCTTGCAACAACACAGAAGAGAGTAATTTATTTTCATATGACATTTGCGCACACCGTACCATCCGAGGACATGTTTCGGGTTTGACGTCTCTATAACCACCTATGGTATGACCCGTGGTCAAATACCAAATGGAGTAGTTACTTATTACAATACATATTTAGTACGTGTACGAATTATGCGAGTGAGAAAAATCACCAAAGATCCTCTGGCTACATGAGCCGAATTTTCTCGATAAAAACGTTTTGCTGCGTCATGCCGAAATTAGTGATGTAAAAATCAACCTTTTTTATTCTGACGCAAGCGTTGATAAAAGCGCGTGTGTTAAAATCCACGCATTCTCAGAAAAGGTTGCGCTTGACGCACGAGCGATAACCGCTTGAAGCTGCTTGAATCAAATAACAACTGTCATCTATATGTTTTGAATCTGATGATGCTTTTCCTTTGTGCATGACTGTCATTTTTGGCGCGCAATCTGAGTCCAAAACAAAAGAAACGTTTAAAAATCAAAAGTTCAACATTGTAGATTTATGCGGTTTTTCGATGTCACATGCGCGTATTAATTGCTGTATTTTCGATTAAATTGGTTATCTTTTCGATCGTGTAATGCTACTGAAGTACAGTTCGGAGGAAGTTCAAAGGATGCAACGAGTAGGAGTGTATGATCGCGTGGACAAAATCGGTGAAGGTACATACGGTGTCGTATACAAAGCGAAAGATATACGAAACCAAAAGAATGTCGCTTTGAAACGCATACGACTTGAAAGGTAAATGAATTTGGTTAGGTAAAGCGACACACTAGCATAACCAATGTCTTGGATCTTTTTTATTGCAGCGAAACTGAAGGTATACCGTCAACGGCCATGCGCGAAATATCACTGCTGCGCGATCTGAAGCATCACTCAATAGTGGAATTGATCGATGTAATCATCTCAGAAAACAGCATTTACATGGTGTTCGAGTATCTGGATATGGATTTAAAGAAAATGCTGGATCGCCACAAAAGCAGTTTTACGCCGATGCTTGTAAAAAGCTATATGCATCAAATGCTGGACGCTATCGCGTACTGTCATTTGAATCGCATCCTTCATCGTGATCTTAAGCCGCAAAATTTACTCATCGATCGGGAAGGTCATATAAAGCTGGCCGATTTTGGATTAGCGCGTGCAGTCAACCTTCCTATAAGAATATATACGCACGAGGTGGTCACCTTGTGGTATCGGGCACCGGAGATATTGCTTGGAACCAAGTTTTACAGTGTGGGCGTTGACACCTGGAGTTTGGGTTGCATTTTTGCTGAAATGATTCTGAAACGACCGCTTTTTCCTGGGGACAGTGAGATTGATCAATTGTTCAAGATATTTCGGCAAATGGGAACGCCGGATGAATCAAGATGGCCCGGCGTTTCACATCTATCGGATTACAAAGAATCATTTCCTTATTGGGAAGCGCAACCCCTACCGAATGAAATGCAACATGACCTCGACGCACATACGCTGTTTTGTGAATTGATGCATTATGATCCTACAAAACGGCTTGCTCCAAAAAGTGCCATGATGCACCCGTATTTTGATAACGTGTGTTTGGTACCGCCAGAACTATAAGCTTCTCGTCGTGTTTATTGACTATTATACAATTGCTTACTGGCAGAATATTGCAACACAAGATCTCACATTTGCGTCTCTGTATTTGAAATGATTCTGTTGTATAGCGCCGGAGTTGGGTTTGAATTATCGTATTGGGACTGATAAAAAATGAGACTTAACTCTTGATTGGTGCTGTACCAGAATACCGCACAATTGACACCAGAGAGAATACAATCAATTTCAATATTGATAGAAAGTGCGTTTGGTTAGCAACTGTCATAAAAAATACATACTTTTTAGGTAAGTTAGGTTCACTTTAATGTGTAAACAGTTTTTACGTGTTTGCAAAATAATTGAACAATGTAGCTGAAATGACCATGGATTTTAAAATTTTTTTTTTGTTTATGATTTCGAATAATATCCCAAAATATTTAGATGGTTAAAGATCCAAGAGCTGAACCTGGCGCTTTTTTAATTATAAGCGGACACATGCACGAAAAAAGCATGAAAGCAGAGTCATTATAAACACACGGTGCGTATAGTTAGTAGAAACAGAAAGTGTTGGAACAATGCGCCATGTGGAAAAAAGTCCGAGCTCTGCTAGCAGTTTAAGGTTGTGGTTGATAAATGTTCATAGAGGTTTTGGATCTCCTGGGTCTTCCACATTCACCTGAGGAGCTGTTTAAGATCTTCAGACAACAACGACGAGACAACGAGCAATCTTCAGGACCCATGAGGAAAATAAATATTATCGAAATGACTGTAGTTTAACATAAACAATCCCAATAAAAGTAGATCAAAGGCTATCCCTCCAAAGGCAGGAAATCTTGTTGTTTGACAGCTCGTTAAATATTATGTCCGTACTCGGTGGTGGTTAGGCTTAGAATATATTTTAAGTTTATTCATGTACAAATACAAATACATTGATTTCTTAATCCTATCCCGCATACTATCTGTGTTAACACTAATGCTTGTAACCAGTGATGTACCATTGGGTAAATACCTTTTTACCCGGTATTTATTTTTTAGGTTTGTATCGAGTTTTTACAAATTTCATATTTACCAGTGGAAAAAAATTGATTTCTTCTGTTTTTTTAAAGGATTTGAACAAAAACTGTATTTCAATACAAAATATCTTAGTCTAAAAATCTATTCTTAACAATTCTTAACTTGTTTCTACATCGGGATGTTGACTAACTTTATTTATGTAATTTGTGAAATGTTTGAAAACCTCGTTAAAGTCAGGGGGAAAAAATCGTTAAAGCTATGAATTTTTATGCTATTCAATTGTTTGGTTAACTTAAAAAAATACTTAAATTAATTCGGGTTTCATCATGTTACAGGTTGCGTAGTTCAATGTTTAATTTGTATCCAATAGGTTTGGAGGTTTGTAGGCTATCATATATTTTATTGGTATGGATATTAGAGCACTGTGTATCATGGAATTAGTGTAGTTTTGTATTTGCGGTATAAACACTGATCGCATCCGGGAGAGCAGTCCTTACTCGTGGGCAGTTGTTCGCAGACTAGCTGATTTGTGTGCAGAACTGCTTTACACAGGAATGTGTGTGTGCCCTGTATCCCTGAATACAATCCCGGGCATTGTCACCACGATGTCCCTCACAGCCCACTGGCGTATAGTGGAGCGTGCCATCAGCAAAGCAGCGGAACGACATGTCGGCTACGTGACACGCAGCCAGAGAAAGGAGTGGTTCGATGAAGAGTGCAGGCGAGCACTATCCGAGAAGAATGCAGCACGCGCCCGAATGCTGCAACGGGAAACTCGTCAGAACGTGGAGAACTACAGACGACTGAGGAGGCAGCAGACCCGACTGTTTCAGGAGAAGAAGCGTCTTCTGGGGGAGTCGGAAGAGCAGCAGATGGAGCGGCTTACTCAGTCGGGGGAAACTCGTAAGTTCTACAGGATGCTGAACGCGGCGCGGAGCGGTGATGTCCGCAACATCACAATGTGCCGCGATGCAGAGGGGAGTATTCTGGCGGACGAACGAGAGGTCCCCCCGGAAGACGCTTCTTTTTGTTTCCCCCCCGGGGAAAGAGGTCCCCCCGGAAGCCGGTTTTGTTGGAGGAAAATCGACGACCGACCAAATCTTTACTCTCAGGCAGATCCTCCAAAAATGCCGAGAGCACCAAATCCCCACGCACCACCTGTTCATCGACTTTAAGGCGGCCTACGACACCATAGATCGGATGCAGCTATGGAACACCATGCAGCGGTACGGCTTTCCGGGAAAGCTGGTGCGGCTGTTGAGGGCCACCATGGACAGGGTGCAGTGCAAGGTGAGAGTATCGAGCATGCTGTCGGATGCGTTCGAGTCTCATCGGGGATTGAGGCAAGGTGACGGACTCTCCTGTCTGCTGTTCAACATCGCTCTGGAAGGTGTCATGAGAAGCGCGGGCTTCGATATGCGGGGCACGATTTTCACCCGTTCCATCCAATTCCTTGGCTTCGCGGATGACATCGACATCATCGGAAGGACATCTGCGGCGGTGTGCGAGGCGTACACCCGACTGAAGCGCGAAGCCTCAAGGATTGGATTGCTGATCAATGCGACGAAGACAAAGTACCTGCTTGCCGGAGGCTCTGACCGTAATAGGGCCATGCTGGGAAGCAGCGTATCGGTTGACGGCGATGATCTCGAGGTAGTAGAGGAGTTCTGCTACCTCGGTACGATCATAACTTCGGACAACAACATAAGCAGCGAAATCCGAAGGCGCATTGTTCAGGGGAATTGTGCCTACTACGGGCTCCACAAACTCCTACGATCCAGAAACCTTCTCCTGCGCACGAAATGCACGATATACCGTACATTGATTCGGCCGGCTGTCGTCTATGGTCATGAGTCTTGGACCATGCTCACAGAGGATACCAATGCACTCGGTGTTTTCGAACGCCGTGTGCTAAGGACGATCTTTGGCGGTATCTTGGAGCACGACGGGTGGAGGAGGAGAATGAACCACGAGCTTGCTGAGCTGTTTGGGGGACCTGACATCCTGACGGTGGCGAAGGCCGGAAGGATACGCTGGTTGGGGCACGTCATGAGGATGCCGGACTCGTGCCCCACCAAAAAGGTCCTCGTCGGCGACCCGTTCGGCACGAGACGCAAAGGAGCGCAGCGAGCCCGTTGGCTGGATCAGGTGGAGCAGAACCTGTCGGAGATCTGGTGCAGCAGAGGATGGAGAGCGTCAGCCCTGGATCGAGTCTCCTGGAAACGTATTGGTGACCAGGCCATGTCAGCACGACGTGCTCAACATTAAGAGCGGGCCAAAGAAGAAGAAGCATTGTCTTCAGCGCAACTGCTTGCAGCTGAAAGCCTTGCAGGACGGGGAACTGAATTCAGGGAATTGCTGTTGGAATGGCTATTGATGCGCTGATGGATTTCCTGCGAAGTCGCAGTGTTGTTGCTGTTGGCTCTGATGATGCTCGGCCGTGCGTTGCAGTTGTTGTTGTGGTAGTGTTTGTGGTCGGTTCGCCACAATTTATTTGAGTTGTTGTTGTTAATTGTTTATAGAGGTTTTGGAACTCCTGTGTCACTTTCACCTCTGGCTTTGTTTGATTGCTTCAATGTTGTGTACCTGTGTGTGTTATGTGTGTCCATGAATTAAATAGTAGTACAGGTTTTTCTGCTTACATGTCATACTATTTTTGGGTAAGTTAATTCATATTTTCTTCCAATTTACAGCTGGGTATTGCACACATATTTTCGCTTTGTGTAATTGTCTCAAATCGTGTGTGTAAATGTTCTTGCTGGACGCATTTTCTATTATTTCTCTCGAAAGATATGCTGTTTCTTGGATTACTAATTTTATACAAGGAAAGTTTAAAGTTGTAATAATTGGTGGATTTTCTATTGTGGAAAGTGCAGCAATATCCCACACCTTCGGCAGAATAAACGTGTTACAAATTTTTATTTTTTTAATTGAATTCAGATTTTTTTTTAACTATTTCATCCCAGTTATTTTTTTTTCCTTAAGCCGTTTAGCGATTATGAATGTTATTCTATGTATTGGTTAATGTGCCATTAATTAAAATTTTGGATGTTGCTTTGTCTTCTATTGTTTTTAGTATATGGGTTATATGTTTGTTTATTCCTATTTCGTCCATCGTCTTATATAGGAAACTTCGATTTACTCTATCTAAAGCTTGGTTCAAATCGAAAGAAATAAGTTTCCCTGCAACCTGTTTCTGTTTCAGTAAAGTTTTTTTTTTCTTTTAATAACATGAAGTCTTGGAAAATATTGTAGTTTCTGTTATGGCAGTTTTGAGTTCAAGACAAAAGTTGATGCGTATTCGTATTATCCTGCTGATAATGTTATAATCGGCATTTAGCAACGTGACGTGTCTGAACGATTTTAATCCTGCAGTTTTCTTCCAACTTCCACTTCCAACTCGGTTATCCTGTCATTTATTTGACTTTGTTTACCCGTAGCTGGATAGTCAGTCCTGGTCCGAATGGGATTTTGGTCCGGTCCGTTCGTGCGAAGACCGGTACCGTTACCATCATGTCACAGGCCAGCCCCAAAACATTAACAATACTAGTGAAAACAACTAGATTTATACGTCGGTATCAAAGAGAAAGAAGAAAAGATGTTTTCTGATTGCTGAATTTACAAATTGATTTGCGTAATATTACTGAATTTGATTAAAAATTAAAATAGGGCAATATCCGGTAAATGTCAATTAGATATTTGGAAAAAGCTAAATTGATTCCAGTTGTGTGAATAGTACTTGAGTTGTTTCAGCAGTAACTAGCATAGAATGCCTCGAACATAATCGAACAGGGTGATAGGAAATATTGCGTATCCAATCGGATCGATTAAAGTAAAATTTTGCAATTAATTTGCTAGTTTAGCGATTGTTTAAAATTATGGGCGCGCCATTTCATTGCTTAGCTCAGAAGCAATATAGCCCAAAAACATCCCACCGTATCGAAAAACACACGGTACAATGCAGTGACCGCAAAAATCCGCAACAAAAACCCTAATTAACAGCATGTACGAACACAAACCTCCTGGTCTTCCGCTCACCGGCAAGCACCGTTACCAGGTCTTGAAAACCGTGGCTACAAAACAGAGGCATCGGGACGGTGCCCTATAATGTGGGACGAGAATCAGCTAGCACAGCGTGTTGTACGTTGTGTAAGAGGGGGAAATCACAGTTTGTCAGACAACTGCTGGGAAACTAGTTTTTACTCATCCTGTCGCTCACAATTAACCTTTCACTAGATATGGTTCTGATCAGCGGCATTGAAGTAGCCGAATATGGCGACGTGAGGTATAACGTGACCGATTGTTCACCTCAGAAACAGGTAAGTTAATTTAATAAACATTATTTCTAGCAATTAGCTCCGAAACAAAAACTGGATGGGCACTAGGAGAGTATCGGTATGTTAGATTGGAGTTGTCAAAAGTTAACAGAATTCGTTTATACGAGCTCATTGACAATATTTTGGTAGCGGTTGCAATGCGCATAGAAATCAGCTAAAATATTGCTTGTAATTTACAAGATACCAATAAATTATTGTTATTATAATCGACATGGAAAATAGTAATATTTTCGTCTACTGATCGTCTTTTACTCAACACTGGACGTCACTACACTGTATACTGGACAGTTGCGGTCCTCTCACTACTGAAAGGTGCTCTTTATATCTCTGCCGAGAAATTTTAGATGCCTGGTAGACATAATGTATTGCGAGCCTGCCAGCATCGTAGCTTAGTGACCTTTTTGTGGCTGCTGTTGAGAATTAATTTCGTCTTCACGAGTTCTATCTCCAACTTCACTGATCTCATCCACCAATCGATTCTAATGACTGCATCAATCGCCAGTATCTCAATCGCCTCGATTGTTTAGCCTGTAACCGTTAGAGCGATATCATCGGCGAAACTAGTAAGTTTTGTTCCTGGAGGCAGTGAGAGAGTACCACGTCGTACATGACATTCCACAAAGTGATTCAGAGAACTGATCTCTGTGGAATGTCATCCCTGATGTGGGTTGTCTGCCTTCGTATCGTATTGCAGTACACGATCGTCGAAAAAACTGCTCATAAGTCTACACAAGTACGGGGAACCTCCATGCACTCCAGTGCTGCAGCCCAACTGGCACCGTTGAACGCGATTTTTATCGCGTTGTTATCAGCGAACAGTAGAGAGCTCCGTTTCTTTTCCGCCTAAACGCAGCATACCCTTCTCCAGAACGAAGGATATTGCGTCGATCGTTGAACGTTTCTTTCGGAAGGCAAACTGCTGCTCGGAAATACCGTGCGGATCATCCGCGTATGCTGTCAGTCTTTTCAGAATTGACACTTTCTGCACTTTAGCCAACGAGTCAGTGAATCCCAAGGGTCATAGAGCTAATGGGTCGTCTGGCTTCTTACATGCCTTCGGTATCAGAACGAGCTTTTGCTGCTTCCACGTTGACGGGAACTGACCCAACGTGAAAGTGTCCTGGGGCTTCTTGGAATACTGCCGGAATATGCTTTCAGTGCGGCCTTTACTGCATAATTTGGGTTACCACCTGAGGGAGCTTTGATCTGTCGGTACATAAGCAGTCGGTTCTAATGCTGCCAAAAATTGTGATGCTTTCCGATATAGACAGAAATAAGTTATGAAATTTTTAAGATGATTAATACGCCCATTGTGGATACTATTTGTGTCACTTGTAGTAGTTTTTTATTTAAATTGGCAAAAAAGCAGCTATTGAAGTTAGTGTTTTGGGTGCAATTGTAGAATACGATGAGTAGAATACTAAAGTCAAACTTAAGCAGGATCAGAATGTTTGAAGCATACTTGAACTGCTCTTATGTAGGAATTTTGATCAATTCAAAATTGGTTTAGATAGACATAAATTGCAATTCATGTACACGGTGAAAATAATACGTACATGTGAGGAACCAGTTCGTCCTCTTTTTCGCGTTAATAAGGCTTAATGTGATAAGGTTAGATGTGTCAGGTGTTTCAGGGTCAAATAGCAATGTTTTGAATTATGTTGAATCACCTCCAAATTCATTCATTCATAGTAGTAAGTTTTTTAAATTTCAATGTAACCTAACAACTTGCTCATTTGTTATCAAGTATTGGTATTGAAGGGATTTGTTTAGGTCTGCAGTAAAAAAAATCTACCCACGAACAGCTAACAGAAAGTAATAAACTCCTCCATTAAATCGTTTCTGTACCAAAATTAGTCCACATTTTGGATCATCACAATCCTCATGTCAACCGGACTGCCGTTCATCTGGCAGTATATAGAAATTTGTCAAACTTTCGTGAGATGTATATGACTATGACGGTAAGCAGTGAAACTAATTTACAATGCCTTTGCATCTAATTCGTAGTACATATGCTTCATTGTTAGATGTTTGGAAATTGCGTGGAAGGAGATGGATGGTTCTTTGCTAGTAAACTTCGTTTTGTCTATGATGTTAGACGCATTTGGTACTATTTTGCTTCCATCTAGCCTATAAAAATAGAAAACGGGTGATTGTGGTGCAGGAACCTTAACCGTAGGACTAGATTGGATTGGAGAGCTTATGTAGGATAAACAAAAACCGGCGGTCGCAGACAGACTAATCGTACCGGAACATTTACATTTAAAGAAATAGCAGAAACAACTTGCAAATGTATGTATAATGCAAATGTAGAAAAAAACTATATAAATCTATGTATATGTAAACTAGGTGTCAACAGGAATACCTATCTGTAGCTACAAACTTATGCAGCTGACAGATCACGTTGTGTCTTAAATGAGATGTAACAGGATAGGTATTGCTTTGTAAAAAAGAAAACCCAACGCAGCAAAAACTAACATTATCTTTTCGCATCCGCAATGAGGTACAGTAGCAACAAGGTTTAGTACAAACCGCTGGAAGCAAACATGGGCAAGCGCTAGAGCTTGAAAATCAGCATGTGAGCAGAGGTGCTGAGACCATCAGGAAGAGTAAAAGAAGAGAGTCTCGATGTTTTCATTATTTAGGCCATTTGTTTATGAATCCTTCTTTATGTTGCTTACGAACAAATCTTGATATCGTGGCAAGCAATTGTAAATGAAAGTACATTTTTTTAAATATTGTATTTTAAAAATGATAGTTATAAAAAAACAACAACTCAAAATACTATTAGCTGGCCTAAGGAGACAAATAAATTATGTATATTATTATATCGGTTATTTCAATTGATTTTGTTGAAGCTGTGTTGTTTTTTTAACATTGTTTAACTCATCTAGGTTTAACAATACCTATATATTCATTTTAGTTTATAATGCTACGAAAGTAATGGAATAAAGAGGATTTGGATATCGTATTTAGTAGATAGCTATATTGTTTCTGAATTGATTTTTTGACTATCCCTATCCAAGGGTACTCCGCCTAAATGCCTGGAGGCGCCCAGTACTTTACGTGCAGTACAGCACGTTACAACTACAAGCAACAACAAATAAACGGTGCAGAACTAATGGATGGGTTAAGAATTAAAAAAGGAAAAATCTTTTAAAAACCTTATCTTTTATTTTTTTTATCTTTTTTTCAAATCCCACAAAAATACTAATAATAATAATTAAGTAAATATGTCGATACGGTCGTTCTAACGAAAAAAAAACGTAGATGAGAGTACATGAGTAAATTAATCCTATTTTATTTTTAATTATATATTACATGCATATTACAAATATATTTAACAATATTTAACGTAGCTTCCAATGAATATAACTTTATTGTATTATTTTATATTATTTAAACTGCTATTAAAAATAATGAAACATTGTAAAATATTTCACAAACATTATCTATTTTTAAATAAATGGGAATGATTTTGACAAAACATTAATAATTGCCCATTTTCATACGCACTATTCCATGATTTCATATTATGTTTCGCATTAAAATACAGTTTGAAATTAATTTATCAAACGTATTTGCGTGATTTGCTATTTTTTTATGGTCGTCATAGCTCAGGGTCGTGCGTAAAATTCATTAAGTCAAAAATGCACATATTTTGCGTGTTTTAAACATACGTGTAGTATGATACGTTTTTAGTGTAATTACAATGTGGTATGTTGATTTTTGTTTCGTCGTAGTTTGTATTTGCACGTTCTCCGGAACTGGGTTCCGACATTGGATGTTTTTAGATGCTCTTTTTTAACTCGGTCTCATGCTCATAGAAATTGCGTAAGTTCTCGGACTAGTAAGCTATTAAAACTTTGGAATTAACTTCTTCTACAACCTAACTCGCTATGTGATTGTAGTCAGGACTATTTTTTTATGCTGTCGTTTTCCAATGTTACGTAGGTTCTCGATGAAGTAGTCCCGTTTATCTGATGTGTGTTGCTTTTTCGTTTTTATTTTTGTACTATGAACTCATTAGATCCATCCGTACCGGAGTGGAAACACGAAATGAGTGAAAAATTGCGTAATTAGTTTTATTACATCGTTGGCAATGTTTTGCTTCTTCTTTTTGCAATGTTTTTTTTTTAATGTGCTAGGGGTTTATTTATTCTCCAGGAATTTTATCACGCGAATGAAGGCCTCAACCACCCATGGTCAGCATAGTTGTAGCTGTAGGTTTTTAGAGTGTTTTTTTAGCTTTAAAGATGATTTCGCCGGAATGTGACTGATGATACTTTCATTCAATTAGCAGGAGTTCTGGTGCGCTAGTGCTTTTAATTTGCGTGGTTACAGTTTCAGATAGCTTTCCAAGGTGTGTCGGTAATGGTGATGGCGTGCTGAAATTTGTTAGAAGGATCAAGTTTTGCAAAGTTTCAAAAGGTCGGTGAAAGTGAATGGTTTTATGATGGGTACAGCGTGGCGTATGATTTAATTAATTAAACTGTGGCATTCCACGAAGCTCACATAACATAGACAAATAAAGTGAATATGTATTTTTTTCTTCGAAAACGCATGAAACTGATGACGAATACGCATTTTGATCAAAAGCAATAATATTATTTTTTTTTGGTAGTTTGAACGGAATGAGCAATGATGATGAATGGAATGATTTAGTTTTCTGTTAAATTATTGTACCCTTTTTATTGATACACTTGTACCATATTCCCATCGAGTCAGTCTCGAAGAACAGTTTGACTAAAATATGCAGTATAAAGAATATTAATAGAATAATATGTACTGTAGAACAAATGGATAGTGGTCAAAAGAATTGTGTTAGCGTTCGAACAAATGCATAGTCTAGTATAAACGAGTGGAAGAGAAAAGAAAACGTTTGCAAAAGTAAAATGAATAATGAAGCCATGCGTTCTTCATGGTGGAATAATAAACAAAGAAAAAACTAGTGTAAACGATGTAAGAAGTAAACGACAAGATAAAGTAAATGAGGGTGAGAAGGGGGCCAGCTGTGTTATGATCACAACAGAACACGATGCATACAATATGACTAGATCGTTGAACGCTAGATGAAACCACACCGAGGACAACCATTGCGTTTCACCGTCGAATCGTCACAGAAGGCAGGGTTTGCTTTTATCCTAATTACTAAATAAAATGCAAATTAACTATAAGGGTAATTCATGAGCCGTGGTGCTTTACCCGTTTCGTTCCCATTAGTCTCTTACGTTTCAGTTTTATCCTTGACGCCGTTTTTAGATATACGTTTAGGCCGGTAGTTGCAGAGGTTGGTACGGCCTGTGGAAGCACTACGAATGCTTTGTACACTCGTTGCGCAGGAAAGTCAGAAAATGGCAGGCATAGCGGTCGCTGTGTGTTGAGATCGGTGGCGGACCTTGAGGCCGCTTTCCGACAGGCTGGCTGGAAGATCACTTTGACTGGCTCGCTGTAGATCCCTTTCCGGCTAGCACACACTTTGCGCTTCCGTCGCGTTGAAACGGCCACGACTGCCAGCGATGGGCTCAGAGTGTGGCTGTGTGGATTATGTTGTGGTGCTGTCGTGTCGCCAAGGGAAGTGTCACGAGTGGGTGGCTTTAGCTCGGTTTGTCATTTTCCCGTACACAAACATATAAGGTTGGGGCATGTCCATAAATACGCTCACATCGTCGGCATCACGCCATGTGAGCGTACATTTTCGCGTAGCTGCTAGAATCTTTACCGCCTGTAGCACAGACGTGGGCCGGGTATGAAAGGGCGAATGTGATGGTGCGACTCATGGAAGTGGGAAGGATTTTAGCACCCAACGTGTGATGGCTGTTGATGATGAGTAAAGTATGAATAATTAAATTAATTAAGTTTTATGCGTGTGGTGGCAGCATGGAATGCGTTGGGCAGGGAATGTAGCATCGCGATATGAAAGACGGCGATAGTTAAAGTGGGAAGCGTATGGATTTGTGTATGATTTATCGTGGTCATGCAATATGAATAGAAGGAGGCGCTTAAAAGCTACTCTCATTACGTTACCATTGCTGTGGTTAATCGTTTCTTGGCAAAGTGTTTTGCTGTTTGGAAATGATTCGACAGCCAAGAGGATGTAATACGAGTCAAAAGGCTTTTTCACTCGTAGCATTGATTCTGTCTTTTTTTTTTCAATAGTTTTATTGCAAACAGTCATTGAAATTGTGCGATAATAAAACTGCAGTCATAAAGTTATCTTTTGATTGCTAGTGCAATTCCTAGTGGTATTCAATATGGAAAACTAGTAGGCTTTGATTTACTGTTTAACTATTTTAATACATAAAAACCAATATTCAACTCGTTTGTCGATTTATGCGTCTACTCTTAGCAAGATATGTTGTATATACATTGGAAAATATTACACCTATCTTGCATAAGTGCTAGCAGATTAATATGATCACTTCTTACCATTAAAAGTATGTTAGGAATTCAAATTTTAAGCTAAAAATGTAAAAGAAAGTTATATTCATAAGTTTACGATTGATTGATGATCTTTATTCGGAGCTAAATAATCAAATGCAGCAAACGAATGTTTCTATTTCATTTATAATGAACTGAATTTCTGACCGTCATTAACCAAAAAAATGAAGACTACACTGCTGAATCTATTTCTAAATGGGCGTGTACGTCCGGAATGAATGAGGTCTCTCAACACAGTTCCTAGAAGGTAATATATTTCCTTTTGCGAATACAACAAAAGCCGTCTCTTGTAACGAGAACAAGAATAACAAGAATGAAATATTTTAAACATAAGAATATATACATTTTTTTCGAGTTCGAGAACAATGGCCAGGCCAAATCGCTACGAACTATGAATATTTCATTAATTAATCGAGCTTCGAAATATTACAAAACATTTCGTCCAAAAGCATGTTTTTCCTCATCGTTTATGGTTAGTTTAATTCCATGTTTGACAAACTGCTCAGTTACAGTTCGGCTACAACACTTAATTGCCTAAGTTTAAGTATACCCAAATCATACTATTCTTCACCTTTTCTAAAACTGTCTGCTATATTTGCATCATTAAAGATGTTATTTTTGTCATGCTTATGTAACGACTTTGTACGAAAATATGCATATGGCACAAATTGTTGCATGCCAACATCCAAAAAACCTAGACTGGAAAATGTACGGGCAATATTCGGCACTCAATCCATCAGACAATAGCGTTTCGAATTTCAAGGCACAAACTAATCCTCTAGAAAAGCTCAAGCTGTTTTGCCGCTTTTCCGTCTTTTTTATTCCTAAGTTTGCTAGCTTTACCAGCCAAATGGAACCGTTCAGGTACGCTAACCAGCGGGTAACGCAATGGGTTTGAGTTCTGTAACTAAGTCCAGCGTGGTGTTGGTTACAGTGGTACACCCCGACGGTACGATTGATGCTCATGTTTTGCCTCCGTAGTGCCACAAAGCCCGTTGCTCAGTCTTACTGATTGTCCCGGTTCGTGTAGGTTGCCCATTAGAGGCCTGGTTAACGGGGACGGGCTTTCGCATCCGTTAGGAAACAACTTTGCTCTAATCCCGAACAATGGTCGTTGTGTTTGCGCTTTGGGGATGGGTTCCGGCTAGAGTCAGCATTGGTCTGATCTCAGCGATCAGTGTTGAACGTGTCCTTTCTTTCATCCGAACGCCTGTTACCGACTGTACACACTTACAATCACAATCCCACACATGCATCGCATTCCCGCGTGGATCCCGGTACAGATGGTTTGAATTAATAGAATGAGGAGCGTACCATTTTACGTACGAGAGCTGAGTTCCGGGTTCTTGGACCATCCTGTCAACAAGCAGCACTACCTTAAGGAGCCGGGAGATATGTTTCACAAATGTCAATTTGGCTAGTATTCCTGTTCGAATCTTCGGACGTTCCGGCTGGGCGTCTCCATTTGAAAGTGAATAGCGGTACTGGGAACCATCCATTCCCCAACGGATTAGATTATCGTCGTTATTCGCGTTATGTCGCACATAATTTAAGTTCAAAGCTAGATGAACTGTTTGATCTATTCGTCGCTTCGAGATACGTTCAACAAAACGAAGAAAGAAACACAAAATCAAACGTTAATCATTCGTCCAAAGCTCGCCCTTAGCTATTCTAAAGAGAGTTTATCGTGCATTAAAGCAGGGCAAATCATCGATCAACTAAGCAATGATACATCCTCACTTATATTTTGATAAAATAGAGGAATAATAAAAAATAAGATAAGAAAAAGAATAAAAGATACTGGCACTGAATAGCAATATTGGATATTAGATGCATAAGAAAAAAAAAATGGGTACTGGTATTTAGCTCAAATTAACATTTCAATAAGATGTGACCTGTACGAGAGCTATCTCTAAGTCTATTTTTCTCGTTTCTCTTTCTGTTGCGTTATTCTCGACTTACAGTATGGTTAAAAAGACATGTGTGGAATTGAATATAAATGTACATAGTGCCGGTTATAGTTGTATTTGACTTCTTCTCTGATTGTTTGCGCACAGTATAATCACAGTATCCATAGTTTATACAGCGAAATATTTAATTAATAATTTTTTTTATAAATTACACACTTTGCAATAAATTATTATCCATCTGCTGTATATGTAGACCCGGATTTCTGAAAAGAAACATTAGGGAAAAATGGAAAGTAAGCTTGTTAATAGCTGAGCTAAAATCACAACAATTCACGGAAGGACAACCGATAGCACGGAATTCATCCCAACGGAGACAACAGCTATCTGCCCGGTCACGAAACAAAACAAACAGTGTATGAGAGGATCGGTGTTAGTCTTGCTCATCGGTCTCTTTTTCGGGGAAATTTCTCTCCAGCCTTGAATCAGATTCGGAGTGGCGAAAAGGGAAATCTTCGTCGGATCGCACTCGGGTCCTTCGTGCTCGAAGGGGATGCTACGAGCATCGGTTTACGTGTCCACTCCGTGCACTCTGTTCACTCCGACGGCTAGCATGCAGGATTAGTGTGTGAATATCCACCGTGCTACAAGGACGTACATTTTTTCCGTCGGAAGCTCCCTCGATCGGGTCGTGTTTGTGATTGGTATTTGCGATTTTGTGTCCACATTCCACTGGCAGTCGAGGTTCCACGAACCACATCTAGGCGATTGCGTTGCGATCTCGGGCTGCCAGCTTTATGGGTGCCACATTCAGTCAGACACGTTTAGCAATGTCTGTCAGTGAAGATGGTCGTGTGTTTGTTTAGCGTCGAGTGCCGGTGTTTGAGTTTGTCTGGTACTGTATGCAAGACCATGCATTCCGCAGTCGACAGCTAGGAGCCGGATGATTGACAGAAGGAAATAAAGTTGAGCAGCCACAGAATTAAGCGCAAGGGAATAGTAGGTTACGGATAACGAGAGGGAACCGAAATACGGCTTCATCTTCTCATTTCCTTTTCTAGTACAGAGAAGGTTGTGTCGGAAGATTCGACTTGTGCTTCATGAGGTCTGTTTAAACCGTGCTTACAACATGCCGATTGGCAGATGACGAATGTTTTTTTTTGTATAATTGTTCTGTAAGCTGTTCTGTTAACTAAAGTCGATATTGGGTGTATCTAGTTGAGTATTATAAATTATATACATATTAATAACAGTGTAAGTGAACACAAGTGAGTGCAATTTGAACGGGAATTGTCAAATTCTAAGTGCACTCCACGACGTCACACACTATGACACCTGTCAAAGGTATCTTTTGAAGTGATTTAAGTGTTACGAAAGAATCGAAAGCATCTGCGTCATTATTAAAAACGTTATTATGTGGAAAATAAAAAAAAATGTTTCCGTTACATCCAGTGTTTTTGAATAGTGAAAAATAAAAATATGCTGTATCAAAAATATCACGCTAGCAGCTGTGAATGATTAATGTGTTGTTAAGTCATAACAGTCTTTATTGAATTTGTTTTTACACTTGGATAACAAAGGTGTTTTTTTTTCATTAATTTATGCAACATGAGTGAAGAATACAATCCATCATAATGAGAGTAGTTGCAGCGCATATTGATACGCTGATATAAGATGTATGTGTGTTTAGAAAGTGTATAAATAAGCTGGTCACCGCAGAGTATCTCAATGACAAGCAGAATGCATGTTTCTAAGTTCAGTGTTTAGTGCTATTAATACTTTGTGTAATAGTTTGTAGGCTGAACAACATTTTTAAACATATACACAATTCCGTATAATATTTAAAACACCATCAAGCATCATCCATTAGCCTGGGATTCTTCTCTTTTAGCGAATACGAGTGAAACGGGACATCCCGTACAAGTGAGTAACTAAATGATATCTTTATTCTGTTGAATAAAGCAACGTCCGGTTTCTTAGTTTTTTTTCTTTCTTGTTAGTGCTATGATTGGGATTGATGTGTTTTGATTTGAGCATGCATTTTGTTTGATTTTATTGTACATTTTATTTCTAAGTTACTTGTTTTGTATAGTATTCTAAGAAGAACTAGTTACATTATTGCATAACAATGTAGTCGATTACATGTTTTAATGTTTAGTTTGCTATTTACTGGTAGAAAACGCAATGTGTATTTTTTTTTTAAATAGGTTTCCTATAAAAGCACAGTAATTTGATGAATATTTTTATATTAACTATTAAAATTTGGCATTGCACTACTCAGTTCGCTTTTCCAGGCTGTTTGCTCCTCTTTTCTAGTGTAGAGAAGGCATTAAAGGTTAAATTGGTAGCGTTCTGAATATGCAGACATTCTAACTTGATTAATCGTTATATTTATGTTTGGAGGATATTTGATAATGGTGATTTAAAAACACGTCCCATCTCAAATTGAGCATATTTTTATCAGTGTGTATTCATTTGATCTTCTACACGCCACAAAAGTGAATAATTTGACAGGAATGGAGGATTTAGATGAAACATCTGCAGTAAGATTAGAATGTGAAATAAGGTTAAAACAACTGTATTGATTAATATAATAAAGTTAGTTTGATTAAGTTAAACTTTTTTGCAATGTAACGAGCAATCGGTAATGAGATGATTGTTGCATAAAACAGAAGAATTAGAAAAAATAAGTTTAAAGGTTTCGTGAGTATGATGCACCTTTATGTCATAATTTGGTGTCTCATAACAGAGTGACATTCAGATGTCACGTTATTCAGTATATAGTGGACGACCTTCTTTACGCGGAGACGGAATTCTATGATAATGAAAGATATTCCTGAGGCATTTTGGAAATTTGCTGATGTATCTAATGAGAGTAAAGAGAAACATCCCTTCACGTGTATGACATATAATAGATCTTGTTTAAATTTTGTTTTGTTTCGTATAGCAAAACAAGTTGATGGCCTGTCCATTCAACAAGCCATCAACATATTTTGCCACATAGCCAAGTAGTTGTTCTTAGTTACGGAGGAATGTTACGGATGAGAATTTGTCTCGGTCCTGTCGTCTGGAATCGGCGCCGTTACCATATACTCCACCGGGTCGCGCTCTTATTGTTTTGTTTGTTGGTGGTTACTTATTGTTGTTGTTATTACTTATTAAAAAAAACATTTCAGAACTTTTACCATAAAAATACACGTTACTCGTGCATAATACACGACAGTATATTTTATATAGGATAAAAAAAGTTAATTCAAGTCCGACTAAGATTATCTTATTAAAGTTTTCGATTTTAAGATTAAATGCTTCCAACTACATTTTACCCGAAAAAATCTTAAAATTCTTGAATATGGTATGTAAAAAGTCTAATAGAAACAGGTACATTTTTTTTGGTAAGGACTATCAGAACCGGTCGATTGATAAGTTTATAACGTACGATAGAGGACAAACCTTAACCCCTACGGCCGAGCACGGACGTGGGTCGTTGACCATATCCCTTTTCGAGTGGTTCGAGAGATGCTGCATCATGGTCCCAATTTCGAAACGTCACTTACGGTCTGTTTGATCATTTATTCGATCGCCTGGCCCTGTGGGAAATATTCCATATCGGTCCATTATTTTATGTCACCTTGAGAACATACCTTATCTGGTATGGTATCTTGCTGCACAACCAGGATGCAATCGGAAAATTTAACACTTCGCCTTATCGCTTTTCGACCTTGGATGTCTTATGAACAAGATTATAACGCTTGCTAGAAACATATTCCGGCCACAGCATAGTGGTGAGCAAGTTCAACATTGTATAACTGTTAGCCAGTGGAATGTTTCTGCATGAGTGTCGAAACACACCATTTGTGGCAGTGCATGTTGTTGTTGTTGTTAAAAATATTAAAGAGACTTTGAAACATGAGAGTTTCTTTCGTCTCTAAAGTGTGGCAGTGCATGATATTGTTTCCATTCCTAAAGCACACATTGTCATTAGTTACTGCTACAGCTGGTGTATAAAAGACGACTGCACTGCAAACAATAGCCGTTCTCCGACTGAACTGTTCGCGTACAGTTAATATATGTACCGAATCGTTCGTGAATGTAAGAAGATTCTTACAAAAACATTGTAATACCTTTTTATTTCCCACCGCATGTAAAGGATTGGTTGGGGATTATTTTAAAAGACAGGTCGTTTAGTCACGAAGAAGAACTAGATTGTTTAATCTCTGTAGAATATGCACCAGGGTTTGTAAACCACTGATTTTGCTTTTTTTAATGGAAATATGGCTTGTCTCTCGGCTTTGTTGCCATTCTACAAATTTTTTATATGGATATTCACGAAGATACATATTCACGCATTTGACTTAAACCCCATGTGTCGCAAAATGTTGATTTTCTATCGAAGCACGCGGTTAAACAAAAACGTAAAAAAAACCAGTTCTTCATCATTTCTATAGAAAGTTTTTCGCCAGCTTCAAAAACAAAATGCTATCGGACAAATGTTTCCATTGTCTGAAATTATTCGAGCTATTAGTAAGTACACATTGGAAGTATATTGTTGCACAACAGCATCATATTGTTTAAAATGTTTATCAGTTTTGCAACCCCATGTTTCACAAGCTAATGAGTGTGAATGCAGTATAAATTGCACAATGTTCGAAGCTACATATTGAACGTGTTGTTGAACTTGTAAACACAGTGTTGGATTCTCAACATGTGATATTTGAAATATTATCAGTTGCAGTATCATCATTTGATTCGGTTAGCAGCAATTTGCTCTTCGCTCTTAGTGAATGGTAAGAGGTTTTTGGTTTGAAGTTTGTCATTGAGCGTGTAATTAGTAAGTTTGGCTTAAAGAGGCCATTGATGATTGGCATACTGTGAAATGAAAAATGTTGCGGCATAAACAGACCGTATTGTGCTGTTTCAGGATACAGTGTACATTTGTGTTTTGTAGCATGCATCATACTCTCCATAGAGGTTACGAAACAGTACATGAACGGACATGAGGTTTATTGATGTGTTGCAGCTCACGTAACCGTTTTTTTCCGGCATATTTGCGTCCTCGATATTTTTCGTTCGCTCCCCTGGCTCAGTTATACATGTTCACATTTGTCGGGCAAAAATGAACATCGTTCTTGTTATGTTGCGATGGGTGTTCCATCAAATTTCATCGCCACCTCGTTGCCATCCTTTTTCTAAATTGATTTTCACTTCAAACCGTTTGATTTATTTGACAGCTGTTTTTTTTCGGATGGCCGTGGACGTGTGGTCACTGTCGTTGTCCTCTACCATGCTACCAATATGTGCTTTCTTGCTGTTATTTTATGCTTGGCCGTGCGCTTCGCTGGTTCGTGTCTCTTCCGTGTCGAATGAGCCTTCGGGGTAATCAATCAACCATCCGTAGGTTCAATCCGTGGCGAACTTTTTTTGGGTCATTTTCTTCTCGTTTGCTGTTGCGATAAAGGTGTATAGGCGACAAATGGACAGGGAGCTATGCGTTTATTTGGGTTTCGGCCATATTTTGACGAATGGAGAACCTGCGGTTGTGTTATGCCTTTCCAATCGCTTTCGGACAGATACGATAGGAAAAACACTGGTATGACATCTACGTTTTTTTTATCCCACTGCAAATATGGAGTATGGGATACAAAATAAAATATAAAAACAACAAGGAAATTTATTTGTTATGCAATCCAATACGTTGTACTGCTTTGTAGATTATCTGAACAACACCACCAAACAATTGAACAGGTGTTTTTGTCTTACGTATGAAATAATGTTTGATTGAAGGTATCTGTACATCTTCGTACCAATTTTGTGTATACTTTTAGTATTAGTGTTTGAATTAATAAAAAGTAGTCGTGTCATCCTAAACGTTACGTATAACACATTTCAGATAGAAGGTTAAAATTTTTCTGCTTGTTTACATGGAAAGCAATTAATTTTATTTATTGTCTCCAAGTTTTTTTTTCTCCTACGTTCGATCGTCCCACAAAGGGAACGGAATGAAACTAGAAGGTTCGGTACGAAATTCTCATCACTAGTTCATATGGACCATATTTCTGTTGTGATGTTTAAATTTTTATTTATTTATTTATTTATTTATTTATTTATTCCATAATGACGGCATTTGCCGTATTATCAACGTAGTGTTGAGTTTTTACAAATATTTCAAATTTTACAAGGCATTTCCTCCTTGCGAATTGCCTTATCCCGGGCATACTCGGTTGAGATGTTTAAATATATCCATTAGATTAAAGATACAGATAGATTAGATTAGACGTTGTAACAATCTACGATCAACAAATATTGTAGTTTGTCGATTATTTTGTTTATCTTGTTCTTAAAAGAAAGTTGAAGTCTATTTTTTTTTGTTTGCATGGTTAGGCCCTATTGGCTTATTTTGCCACGTAGCCGGGTTGTCAGTCTTAGCTACAGGGTAATTAACGGTACGGATGAGATTTAGAACCGGTTCTGTCGTGTGGAACCGGCGCGCCACCAAATACATCACCTGGCCGGGACGAACTTGTGTGTCGTTTTATGTATACTAAAACTCATTTCAAATTTTAAAGTTATATGATTGTCGAAGAAATAACTTGGACTTCGCACGGATTTACACTATTGTTACGCTAAGAATTAATAAGTAAATCCTAGACTATTTTATCATTGCTTCAGTAGAGTAATTTTGCCCGCTGGAATGCAAAATGTTCGAGGTGGATGGCGGTGTACAACTTCATTAAACGAATTCAAAATAGCGTAACGACGCCGTGTCATTGCTGTGCCTAGCGCCTTAGATCAAACCAAAAACGCAAAATGTAGGTAGAACATTAACAAAATCCTTGCAAACATGGTACTACTGCTTAAGCTTTACGTTCGGAAGCATAACCTTGAAGCTGTGCCATACGAGCATAGTATTAAGCTGACATCGGTGGTAAAGCAAAATTCGGAAAAGCAACGAAAGCCGAACCGAATCCCTCCCCGAATGCGAGATTTATGGCTTGTGATACTAAATTATGCATAATTTTTATGTTCTGCTCGTTGTTTACCATTTCTTCGTTTTGAAACTGCTATTCCCACCCACCGGTACTGACTTGACCGGATTGCGGTGTTGCAGGCGAGTTGACTAGAACGTTAGGAGGCTGCAGCCCTAGCTTTATCCCGGATGTCTTTTGCGGCCGGCTGAAGCTTTTGCTTGCTGGTGGCTGGCTAACTGGCTGTTTCTCATAAAATATTTATGCCTAATTGAGTGAACGTATGTAGGATGGATTGGTACGTGTGTGTGGTGGCTTAGTGTGTGTTTGAGATTTGAATGTTGAGCGTGGTTGTCCTGGCGCTCCCGTTCTTGTTGTCCTCCTAACCGACCACGGTACAAGAATGCGCCAGGAGAAAAGTTTTCTTTATGAATGTTATTAAATACTGCTTGGTTTTGTTTTTCTTCGTCACATTTATCTACTTCATGTTATTCATCATACGCACACATAACATTATGCATTATTCGTACCGCACGCTCAATTTATTGCTCCGTCGTCTGATTTAGCTTTAAGTTGTGTATGGCATAACGTATTTATAACTTTATCTCATTGTTTTTTTTCGTTGCAGAACTCACAGTGATGGCCGATAAAGAGAAATGCGTCTACGTAAATGCCATAATCGTTTTGCTTACTGCACAAGTTTGTGGTAGGTATCGGTTAAAAGCGAATTAAAAGTCACTGGCAAGTTGCACATACATATTGCAGCTCACATTTTTGCAATAGCTATAACAGCAATATAAAAAAAATCATAAAATGAAATGGTAATCAGGAATGGAACCACGCAAAAAAAAAACATTTTGCAGTTAATTTTTTTATTTTTATTTAATGTATGGTTGTGTGATATAATAAAAAAGGGGAGTGAAACGCATTGTATTTATTGAGGTTGAGAAATTGGACGGTTTTATTTGAATTTTATGTAAGTTTTGATATTTTTGAACATGTTTACGCCTTTTCCATGCTTCGACCGTAAAAATCAGCCTTGCCGTCGTGACGATTGCTGTGAGAGATACATATTTATTTTATGGGACGATTGTTGATTGACCTATTTTTTACCAGTATATGACACTGTGGTTAGCAACAAATATGTTGGGAAGTCTTTGTAGATGGTAGTTTTTATGCTTGTAATGTGATTTCTGTCACACCTCAACCGTTGGAGAGTGAAAATATGCTGGTATTTTTTAAGTATGGATATAATACTTTACCAGTTTTGGCCAGAAAACCGAGGATCATGATGGGTGGAGCAAATGATTTTTATTTTTGTAATAATAACATAACGCATTCATTTCTTACCAACTATAAAATGAATCAAACATGCAACGTATCTTTATAACCATGCATTGATTGAACGTTAGTAGGATTGAGAACAACAGCTACGAAGCACGAAACTGTTGAAAGATTCTACATACAAAGATTTGCGAAAACATCGGGGGTTTGTTTGTTTTTCTTTTTTATTTCAATTGACAATTAATTTGTCATTCTAACATTAAATTTTTAGCATTAGCCTTTATTATCCAGTTTTTCAAATAAAATAAAATAAAAAATAAAAAAACAAAATACAATATCCGTATATAAAGTGAAATTTATTTAGTGTTGTCCTTAGTCACTCATTTCTCATCACTCTTCTTAAGTCACTCTTCTTTGTTAAGCTCATTTCTCTTTCTATGTTTGTCAATGTTCTCAAAGTCAAGGTTGTGTTATTCTTGGAATGGCATTTCATTTTCGACAGGGAACAAATGCTACACAGCCTTAGGTACGTTTAGTAAATACACTGCTTACTCTTAGTTGCATTTTGATCGTAAAACATTACCTGCAATATTATTTGTAACCTTTATTTTTCATCATTTTTGTAATTTCTTTCATTAACGTTACAACTTCAATGAATGCACTGCACTGCACTGAAGCAAATCTTTTATAATCATTTTGCTACGTATTACTAAGAATAATATTTTAGATGAGTAAAAATCATATTAACTTTTATGCTGTACGTTAGCATTCTTTTTCGGTATTATAACAACGGCCGTATATTGCCGAGAATTTGAATAGACCCAAGGCAAAGAAAGATAAAGCTATTTATTATTAATTTTGTTTAAAAGAGGTGTTGTAGGATAGTAGGATATTATAACATTAGTAGAAAGGTAACCTTCAGTACGGAATTACGTGATTAAAAACAATTTTTTTATTTCTTTATGATTATTTTATTGATTTCTCCATGCTGACGGCGTTTGTCGTATTGTCAACTTTTTTGTGATTAATTATACATGAAATAGATGTATTGATTCGAAATGGCTTCGAAGAGGCAGCATGGTCGGTGTCATTTACACGGAGCAACTCCCATGCGGATAGGAAAACTTTCGGTGAAACAATGTTGACGTACAGCTTAGAAACTGCCGTACACAGTACTGTGCTCTTGCAGCCATTGCTACAAACAACAAATTAATTCTTTATTTATTTTAGCATTCAACCTCGTACGGTGGAGTGCAGTAGCGTTCTATAGCATTGAATAGTTTGGCGTTTTAATGCCGTTTGCTCTGCGACAATGGCCCGGACGGTGGAACGCACGTGACAAGGCAATGGAGAAGGTATGCAAGCCTCGACTACGGCTATGGTCCCATTTGCATGCAGGCTACGCTTACGGTCGTCACAAAGAGCATCGCGTCCCGTAAGAATCGACACGATTATCAACTCGGTAAAACTTTCCAGAAACTTCCCCCCTCAAAAAACACCCAACGATACACTGGGGTTTGTCACAATAAGCGAGAAGGGAAGTGAACCCGAGAATGTGGTAGGGAAGCGAGCGAAATTTGCGAGAACGATTTGTGGGAGATGTAGTGGTAAGGTCGCGTACGAGTGCCAAACAAATGCAAATCCTGCTTAATACGCATCATTAAGTAAATCGAATAAACGGACTATTTCGGGGAGTGTTCCCGAGAACCCGAGATTGTGTTCGTTACGGTGGACTTGTATTTTGCGGTAGAGAAAGAGTATTTTCCGTACAGAAAGGATCAGCGTTTAGCATAGTAGGCCACGTATCGCAGGTACCCACAGGTATCGTTTGCGACATAGAAAGTTTGTTTGAAAAGGGACGTTGTGTTCCAATTCCAAGCTCGGTTTCGCAACATTCGCCGCGCAAGCACCTCGTCCAGTAGAGTTTTCTCCGCAACATCGGTATATCATGCTTGTTCTGGTCGTGGTCTTAAACCCCGTTTTCACCTGTGAAGGTTCGAAGATTCGGAACATTCGGCGAACTCTGCTCGATTGGAAAGGTGATGATTGTACTCAGTCAATCCCGGAAAAAGGGTTCCCGTCCATTGTGTAGACGTGTGCGTGAGAATGGATTCGTGCTACTCGTCGAAAAGAATCGATACAAGCTGGACGAATCTCACAGTCCGCCAATTCCACCTGGCTTGATTGAACAATCTTAGTGCGAAGGGTTAGTTTGCGAAACTATCTGCCTCGATGTGTGAAGCTCGTTTGTGGTTGGCGTCGTCTGGGCGTCATGGCTGAGCAATGATGAGGATTGTAGATTGAAAGGAGGTAGGGAAATTTGCATAGCTTTGCACTTTTGCACGTTCCCGACCGTATTGTGGGATGCTGATTTATGCATTCGCTCCGCAGAGTGATGCGAAAGGCTTTGAAGGTTAATTTGAGTCCCAATGCGACAGGCAAATGATGCATCTCAAGCCGCTCTGCATTTCTTAAGATGCTGACTGACAAAGCTCTAGAGACGTGTGAAAGTAATCAGACGAGTCGGTAGGAAGTTTTAGCCTGCCTCAGATCGAGCTTTTGCTACTTGCTTCAGGGCAGCTATGCTGATAGGAGATCTAGTATACCCATGGGGTAGACTGACGCTATTGATAACTATTGCCAAATTTATCACCACTCCAAATGTGCACTTTGACTCCCCTAGGAATAGATATCCAACATTCCAAACCCAGACAGACACAGGATGGCCACAACGTTACAAAAGCGTACAAAGCCGAGACGACGCATGTTGGTGGTCTTTGCTCATTTTCTTTTGTACGAAGCGCGTTTCATCCTAAGGCACAAACAAATAAATGGGTATCCAAGTGTAACCAATTGCAATCCGATGGGCAGCAGACAGGCAGGTGGAACAAACGAGTCTATTAATCTTCTGCTTTAATTAGTTTCCCTCCAGGTAATGGTACGGTTTAACCTGCGTGGAAATGGCTTTCCTTGTTTCATCTCCTGTTTCATTCCTTTTTGCACAACGTGGCCCTACATGGCAAATGAACGAGCAATTGAGCAAGTACATAAAGTTCAAAGCTTAAATGCGCAATGTGCGCAACACAAAAAAATAGCAACACTCGCCCTTGGTAGAGGCAAACGGGAAAACTCGGAAGCTGGTAACAAATATTCAGCCATGGAATGCGAAGCAGAGGCAAGTCAAATCAACGATAATCAAAGTGTGGCTGTGAAATGCTCTTTGATTTCGTTTATTCAATACATTTGTGAGTGGCCCTTTGTTTCCAGTAATCTTTCCTTTTGTACACCGCTGTGAAGCTTCATTGCCGTGTGTCTTCGTTGTAGTTTGCGTGCAACCGAGCTTCGAATACACCTGTGTTTTCCAACTCTATTCATTTCCGCGATTCAGAATGCTTCGTGTTCGTATGACATTATCATAAATCGTACCTTGTGCCGCATTGTCGTATTGATAGCAATTCCAAACTATAAACCTTTTCTATGGAAATATATCTTCACCTAACACCAACTGGTCGATATATCGTTGCGTACATGCGTCAAAAGCGATGTCCTGTTTTAGGTTCTGAACTCACACAATTGCTTCATGGTAGCACAGTTTCGCTGAAAGATTCAAGTTGTGTATCTGTATCAAAGAGGGTAAAGTAACTAAATGGGCTTATACCTTGGTGCGGTCGCCATATTGAAAAATGTTTTGTCGTTTTTTGAATTCGATTGTGATACGTAAATTTTCTCTCACACAACGATACACATCGATACGACACACATCAACTGACAAAAGATCGAACCCACCGCTGTCAAAATTTTGTTTCATTTTTCTTATGTGCATGTAATGTGATATCAAATCAAATTTTACCGACTTTGATCTGTATGGTTAATATTGTATGGCTGTTGGCTATTGTTTTATCGAAAATACAATGTGTCAACACGAGAGTGTGTGTCAACCGGGATGAAGCACGTCGTAGGGTAAACCATACTTCATCTCCACTCACAGGTGACAGGGACTGCAACCTGGTGATGTGTGCGTTCGGTTGACACACTCGAGCTGAAACCATTGTTTTAACATTAGACCAACGAGCGGACGTTAAGGGGTCTCCGTCCTAAGAACTTTTATTCGTTATTGTAATCGTAACTTTCATTCTGTAAAACTAATAAACTGGTATTGTGTCTCAGAAAATAGAACACAATCAATCATTATTATCTTAAATACGCGAAAAAAGGAAAACCAATATTTTTATTTAATATATTGCGTTTAATAAATTTAAAAGGAACATATTTACCTTTCGTTGGTTTCAAGATCGAATGAGAATGAAACAGCCGAGTAAAAGTTTAAACTACTAAGGTACTACGAATACTACTACCGAGCGGCCCGGTGGCATGATGGTAACGATGCCAGTCTTCACAAGAACGGACCGGACTAAAACCCAGTCGGATCCTATCCCCCGTACGCAGGATTGACTATCCAGCTACGAGTAAATAAAGTCACAGAAAGCCAAAAAGAAATAGCAGGCCACTAGACCTCTCGAGGTTGTTATACCGATAAAGAAAAAGATAATGTACTACGAATATTTTAATATTAAAGAGCTGACAAATAAAATGATCTCTTTGTTATAAATTAGTGGAAAATGAAGACATTTTTAAGTTCTCCGATACTTTTTAGATGTTAACTGTAGACCTGTAGACTTTAGATGAAAAGGAAAAAAAAACACACAATACTATTTGAAGATGAAGATTTGTGATAGGAAAAAAGTCCAATGATCCCGCGAAAGTGTATATTTCACCGTATGTTGCAGTGCAGTGTTAGATGTGTGACTCGTTTTCCGAGGACGGCAACTGTGAGACAGCTTGAGAAAATCGTATACATCATTTGCCAGCGTTCTGTGGCCCATTTGTCGGGGTTCTGATAGACTGTTATGTTCTATGCTACGACACTGACTTCGTCTTAAGAGAGAAAATACCAGAACATACCAGAAACACACATGAACAGTATTAGGAAAAAGGAAACAGAACTTACTTCGTGTGACAGGTTTGGTTACGCATGAGGCAGTTATTCTATGTGGCTTGAAAAAGGAAATCGATATGTGAGGAGCTTCTTTCTTTTGCGAAACACCGTCCCCAAACAGCCAATGTGTCGGTTTAACTCTTGAATTCTAGGGACAGGGCACTTGAAACGCTTGATAAGTATCGTTTTGGGATTTTTTTTTATTCGGGCACCGACCGGGAACTGGCTCGATCTGCCACTCACACCGGTCTAATGTATTAACATTGTAATCTGGACCCATTTATCTTGACGTTTTAGATGACTTTGGTGACGCCTACCGTTCTAGTAGCAACGAGCATAATAAAAGAAAGCTAACACATGGGAGCAAGTAGATTTACAGAACCATGTGTGGTTTAATGTGTATGTGGTTCAGCGTACATTGCACCAGGACAGAAGTGATAAAGTAATGACAAGTTTTTTGCTTCTAACCTTTGAAGCAACTTTCACTGCTTTTGCTCACCCTTGTAGCATGCTTTTCACTCACTTTCGGTCGTCCCATTACGTTCTTATCCTTTTTCCGCAACGCACGTAACTGATGGGCAAAAGTTTCAATAAATCATCTCCGTTGAGAATACTTGTATATATATATTTTTTGTGCTATCGTGCAGTATGTTTCAGGGCCCTAAAAGAAAGGTGGAAACGGAACGTGGAGCGTAAAGGAAGTTTCCGCTTCGGTTAGATTCGGTGTTTGGTTGGCTAGAAGCTGAAATTAAGTGAAAAATATGATACATTTATCATTTTTACCCAGCACGAGATCGCGCTTGGAAACGTAACGGCGGCGTGGAATGTGCGGGACGAAGGCAAATGAAAGTTCGATAAAAATGTGGCAAAGGATGTGTTTGTTGAGATTGCTGATGTGCTCCAGTTCATTGACTTGCGTATTGTGGTTGTTTGTAAGAAACGATGTATGGATATGATAAATCTTCTGGACGGTGTGCTTATGTAAAGGCGAACCCCGGTGTGGTTGAAATGATGCAAAGGGTTGACATGGCACGTACGGGTAGTATTTTTTCGAATCCCTTCACCCGCAGGGGAGTTTTTCGAGAACTGTGATTGGATAGAAATAAATCTAGTAACAAAACGATTCGCCAACCAACCATACGGCAGATATGATTAGGTTTGATAAAAATGATTACACACATTTATTATCTGTAAATTAGATGAAGCTTAAGCAATACGCTGGGTTGCGATTTGCGACGAATGAAATGGACATTTGTTGCTTGGTTTCAGCTGTAGCTCGAAAGGAAACAGTTTCCGAATTACTTAACTTGTGCGTTTTTATGCTGCGAACAAATTAAGAAAGCAACACGCCAAAAATGAACGGTCCGCAGCGTTGTACCGGTAATGCCTTAATTCTATTTCTGTTTTTTTTTGCGCACATCGCTGTAACGTGTAGAACAACAGCTTTCTTCAAGCGAAGAAACGGAACCTACTCAGGAAAGGTCGTTTTTCATCATCGTGAAGCACCAGGCGTCTCCATTGTTAGGCGCACTGGACGCCTCCATTAGTTGACGCGTTCGGCATCCTATCGTGCCGGGGTATGTAAATCCGGACATCCAACCGTGCCTTGTCAAACAGAAACGCTAGAAGTCGGAGTCAGGAGAGTAAACAAAAATTAACTTTCGAAATTATAAAATCATTTCAGTGTATAAAGACATCGCCAATTAATCAGCGAAACATCGAGAGGTAGAATGGTGGTTGCCTTTTCACTTTGCTCTATTGCGTGGTTCCATTGTTCCGCTCGTACGCATGGATGGGGCAAGTACGAGGGTAAGCAAGATTAGAACATCTTATCATCCATCGTCGTCCTTAGGCGAGCTGATCATTGTTCGTGGAATACTTTCCGCGACGAGGTATTTCCCCTTCTCTCGGGGTGTGTTTTTTTTTATTCTCCAATAGTCGCAAATCTCTCTCGCCGTGCTTTGGTATTGTGGGGAACAGCTACAGGCACGCTAATAATGCACGATGGGGAAGAGCAAAGTTTTTCCAAAAAATTTGAAGACACAACGATGGGGCAGATCCCATGATGGGCCAGCGACGGACACGTCACGGTGACTTTTGTCGCGTCTCGTTTGACGTTTCGCGGGATCACGGCCGAGGTCGTCGCATCATCTCCGGCGGTGTATATTTATCTTTTCGATTTTAACTTTTGCTGCAAGCACACGGTTTTTCCGAACGGGCGGTTCCGTTGGAAGGTGCTGAGGTCAAACAATGACGAAGCAGCCAAACCGAAAAAGCTCGTTAGGCTCATGCTGCCACGGTTGAGATGCTTCGGTTCGCGGGGTGACGAATTTCGACATGACTTTCGAATAAACACAGTTTTGGGTGTGAAATGGCAATAGAAAAGTAATCAGTACGCCCGAAAATGGTGATTTTAATGATAAAACGTCGCTGTTCGCGGGTTCGCCTGGCGAAAGGTGAAAGTGGGCGCACATCCAACGCTTTGCACGAATCCGGACACAGAGGCTGGAAAAGCAAATGTACCGGTAGATTTTGTTCGTCCGGGGAAAGTTTGTCTCAAATTGATTCGTTTCCATTTCCACACGGTGGTACCGTGTTCGATTTGTGCTGTCAATTCGTTAAGCTTAGACACCGACGGGTTCCCGGGGGGTAACGGTTTGATATTGGAACAGCTTTATTACTTTCCGGCATTCATCCGTCGTTGGCTGGCGTCGGTGGAATGAGCGTGGAAGAAGTTTGATGACTTGCGCCAATGAAGATAACGTTAGACAGTGGCGATGAAAAATTGAGATTAAGTCAACCGAGACTAGCAACCGCACTGGCCTGTGTCAACACAATTACTTGATAATGATGAGAAAACTCATCAACCCCCTTTTACTTGAACGGAACTCGCGGGCCCAAACGCTGCGAATGAGTTTTCGTTACCGGCCGTAAGATAATTTTTCCGAAAACTAACTTTGAAGTGAAATTGGAACGGTGAGTGAGTTTTTGATCGAGCAGAACAATTAGCTCTCGCTCTATGAAATGCTTCCAAATTCGCTAACCGAGGGCGAAACAATGATATGCAAGCTTTCGTTCGAGGTTTAAGCGTTTTATCCGAGGCTAAAGAATACGGCCCCTTAAATGGCCGTGCGTGGTATGCGTTTTTTCTTTGTTGGTTGGTAAATCAATTGCCAATTCCGTTCTTTATTTCGCTTTTGAAGGTTGGTTTTATCGGAGCATTGTCTATAATTGTGTTTCTATTCGTCCTTGCGAACAAGAGACCGCGTGGAAATAGGCAAGTACGATAAATTCGTCGGACGCGTTAAATTACAGGAGAATCCCTGACCCTCCTACCATACCTCCATGCCACCCTGTAAAGCGCAACCTTGCACACATACCTGCCGACAAAAGGCCGTTTGGCGTTTGGATTTGTTTGCATAGGGTCGTGCGAAGGCGGGCGGGCTCTATTTATGAAGGTACAGTGTCCAACGCGTACGGCAACTGTGGCTTGTGGGAGGGACGTGTATTTGATTTCGGTCCGCGCCTGCCGTGAGCAATATGAAACAGTTGCGGGGATAAGGCAGATCGCCAAATAAACGACCATCCGGGCCTTCGGGAATATGATCAATATTTGATATTCAGAAGCCGTTTTCAAATGAATTAGGAGGGGCGTTAAGGATGTATTTATTGTGCGAACGGCTTCGAGGTTCGTGTTCGGAATGGAATGAAAGTGTTTCGATCAAGATCTGAAGATAGCCGCTGCTTTGCTGGGCGACACGGGTAATTGAAAAGCTATCACAACAGTTGTCGATGTTTCACTAATGTTGTGATAATTTGAAGACCTGTGATTTATGCCTTCGCTCGTGAATGGAAAATTATTTGAACCGAACCGTACCTTCTTGGAAGGAGTTCAATGATGCGAAGAAGAAGAGGGAGGATTCATACATTTTCTTAATGCTTTGCCCGCAAAGTAACTGTAGTGTGTACACATTATTGCATTACTTAAAGTGGTAAGTTGCGTCGCAAAAGCAGCTTGCAATTACGCTCTACGGAACGACAGAGAAGTTAAAAATGGCAGTGCAATTTTCAAAATTGAAGATTCCATCATTCCACGTTATGCATTGTCATCGAACAAACGAGTTGGATAATAGGAATCGCTTCACAAACCCCCGAAAAAGCTCGTTCCATGAAATGGTTACTATCAGCCACGCGTAGATCTGGGAATTTTGTTAGCGGCTAAGAACCCAAGAATCAATTCACCCTCGCTAAACCGCTGCCATCTAACATCTCGCACAAAGGCATCCGCGGTGCGGGTTAGTGGCAGGGACGGAAGAACGCAATCAGAAGGAAGAGAACTGAAAGGCAAAGAACGAACAGCAGCCACGGCAAGGTTTTGTGGCGCACGACGCACGCAACGCGCCATGGTGTGATGATCGGAACCAATCTCCTTCCCATGGGTAAAGCGAGAAATCAAAGTGAACTTTTACTCCAAATAAAGAAATCAAATTTCATCGAAGAAAAATGCGCCCTGGCTGAAAATCCATGGAATCCGATAAACTTCTTGTCAATAGGCTTTTTTCCTTTTCGGTCACTGATCCTTTTGCCACGGTTTCGTCTTCGCTTTGAGTCGGCTAGCCTTGGCAGCAACGTTTTGCTACGCGGTGCGGCATGCTGGGATATTTATATCCCAGGAGAGTTTTCCGGGTTGCTTCCCGCCGGATGCTCACACCGATCCGCACACCGATCCACGACGAATCGCGTATGCAACCCGGTAGCCAGTTTTTCATGCGGTCTACATTTTCGTATGGTGTAGAAGCGAGAAGAGATTTGGGAAAGATTGCACCGGCAAAGAACCCACAGTACGAGTAACGTCGAAGGGTGATGGTGGTCGGGAATATAAATTTCAATTCCATTGATCCGTTGATTTCAGTTCGATTTTCACGTCATTTAGTCGTTGGTTTCTCGTTGGCTGATAATGGCAAAGCATGTTGTGTGAATCTTCTTATTAATGTGAGTGGTTTGTTATTGTTCCTTTGCTTACAGCTTCGGTAACCGGCACCGGTTTGAGGAATCTCTCACTGTCCATCAAACCACCGTGGGTGAGACGCGGCCAGGAGGCACAGCTGCACTGTCACTATGAAATGGAGGGTGCACCACTCTACTCAGTGAAATGGTACCGAGGCACACTGGAGTTCTATCGATATTCACCGTTTGAAAATCCACCAGCAAAGATTTTCCCATTTACCGGCATTAAAGTTGATGTGAGTATTGCCAGCAGCAGTAGTTAACAACCATATTTCTTTCATTCCATTTAATGTCATTAGACTAAAAGAAATTCCATAAAATTAGTAAGATGATTATAATTTCACTGTCAATTTGATTAACATCACAACTGAAACCTAATGTAGGAGCCACAAGGTGCTATCATATGGTGAAACAATGTCACAATGTGGTTCACCATCGAAAGTGTTCTTCATCTGCAGTCAGTTTCGTTGTAAAAGCATCGTATCATCATCGTTATCACGTTTGTCATCCGTCACACTATCTAACGGATTAGATTCGACTGGCTATGATTCATGCAGTGGTAGTGACGCCGAAGTCTTATATTTTATCCCAGTACTGTTGGTGATAGGTACGTGTATAAAAAACACGCAGCCACACAAACACACTCACACACATGATAAAGTAGGCATAAATGCCTTTCCTGCTTCAGGGCTTTTCCCTTTACCACCGGGTTCGACTTTTACGAGGTCTCGTACCGAGCAGCAATTAAATGCTGGAAATGAACGATAAAGCCCATAACCCAAAAGCCCTCCTATTCTTATGGCCTCTTTCAGCTGTAATTCCCGACAGCATGTCGACTGAGGGGTGTGAAGTGACGAGCACGAATGTATTTGAGTTTGCTCTCACTTCATTTTGTGTATGTTGTGAATCCTTCTGCTACTTTACCCTGGCTCACACCACACCCAGCTCAACGGTGAGCGTCGCTTTGATGGTGCTTCCCGGGCCACTCCGTTCCGCTCCGCCCGGGTAACCGCCCCGTTTGTGTCTACCATTTGCGAAAACGTAACACTGTGCAGAATCAACGCAACCGGAAGCGCTTCTCCGTCGATGGGAAGCGATGGGAGTGCTTAATAAAAGTGATTTTCTTTTCAACCGAGATAAGATGAAACGAAACGCACGGCTTGCTTTCGCCACACGCATCGCGCACGGTTTGGTGCTTGAAACTTGCATTCACCCACACGCCCACGTGGATTTGTCTGCGAGGAAAACGGGCAGAAAAATGCACATAAAATTGCTCGTAAGCCGAATTCCCCTTGGTGAAGACGATTCCGTTCGACACACTGTGTCGCACACAGTGTGGATTTGATGACAATGTTGCTGAGAAAGGAACGCAACGCTACTGCGTCTGGCATCTGCTGCTCAGTTACCGACATAGCGGCGAACTTGGGCCATTCCGCACTCTTTTTAGTATGTTGGCAATGCGGCTAGCATGGACAGTGTGTTGAGGGTGGTGGGTGTGGATTTTATTTGTTTTGTTTTCCAAAAGGATCGCCAACTGACAAGGCATTTATCTTCAACAATGGCGTTTATTGCGCTCACAGAATCAGGCCTGGTGGAGTACTTCCTAGGTAACCTATATTATCTCCTGTCCAAGGTATGGATCTTTTTTCCTGTGGCCAATTCGCGATGTTAACAGTTCGGTTAGTGTATTGTCCTGAATGTATGAGAGGGTCCGTTACCATACTTACGACCATTGTTGTTTCTTATCACCGAACTTCAAATGTTTTCAAATGTTAATTGTGTTTCTGTGACTTCTGTATTCCTTTTATGTGCTCATTAGTGGTTGATAAATGTAGCGGATGTGTTTTGTTTTGTTTTTTGTAGAAGATTTTGTTAACTCTAAAAACAAGTTGGATAATTAAGTGGATGTGCCGTTTAGCTGGCCAAAACCATTAATCAGCATAAAATTTTTTTATGCTTTCTCGTCATGTTTGTATTGTATATCTAGTTATATGTAGAAGCAGGTTATGTGACATGAAAAGGATTACATCTCAAACCCGGGAAAAGTATACTACCGTACTGTTTAGCGATGTTACGTTATCAAGTTCATTTTATCGATTCTTCAAGATCAAATCCGGACAAACAAACCGGATATTGCTCATGTCATATGGTACGGTAGTGTGTTTGTAGTACGGGATTTTTTATATCTTTAAAGCAATGGTTAAAGAGTTTTACAAGAAGATAGAAAGAGCTAGAGGAGAATGTAGGTGACATGAATATAAAATGTCAACCCGTGTGCATGACGTTAATTAGTTTGTATTTCAGGACACCGATGTACGGTTTCTACATCTGACGATTTCACCCACAGAAGAAAATCGAGTTGGTTGTCATGGCAACGCATGTCGCTAGGTATCCGTAGCACAGACATACGCGCGCATACACTTTATCGAACCCGATCCACACTTACGTGTGTAAGGTGCGGTAAACAACAAAAGGAAAGCGAATAAATTTTATGTCCCATTGATTGTCAAAAAGGTTCACTACAGCATGATGGCAAACCCCGCTCTTACTAAAGGTATCCGTTGGACAAAGAGCGTATTCGACAGTAAATGGAATGGATTGAACTGATAGACAAGGCACGATTACAAGTCAACCTCCTTGAGATGAAACGACCATAAGAAAAGTGAAAGGTCCTTCCAACAATAAAAGTTGTACAGGGCACTAAACGATAAAGATGGATTAGGGACAATCTTGATTATGACTATAGTTTGACCTTTCTTCAAGCAAACACCGGCCATTATTCGTTCTTGAAGATCTACCGCCGGTTTGATGTGTCCATTTGTCAACAATCCATTTAAGTAATATTTAAATTATACCGTCCATGAATGATGAAACGTCGGAAAGATATTGTGATATGGATGAATTGATTTGTGCAGGTATAAATACAGTATTAATAAATGACACTATCTTCCTGGACCCGAGGCAATAAGGGCACAATTCAAATTATCCAATTAGTGGATCCAGGCTAGTCGCACCTTCGCGGCTGTTTGTTGCGAATAAGGTATACAAGTGCTATCACGGACACAAGACAGCACTAACAGTTTGCTTCTTTTTGTGTGCGCGATTCGCAATAGATTATGATCATTTAAACTTTAATGGTCGGTTCCTGCTGTGTGTTTGTAATTGCAGCAGATTAACTTCTTTGCGTCTCGGTGTCTTTAGCTATCCATTGAAAAAGAAAAGGCGAACTATTCTGTGTTCTTGGCCAGCAATCTCATTTACTCGCTTTTGTGACCGTAAACGGACCGACTGCTGTCGTAAAGAATTAACCATAACAATTACATTTAATATCTTCTCACTTACTGCACCCAATGCGACGTTGTACTGCATTACCAGAAGCCGGGTTCGCAACGGATGAGCTCACAGGATCGCCTTACCTCTGACCACAAAGCTTTGGGCTTACCGATACACCATGCACATGGTTGAGTTGGTCGTGATTGTCTTTCCAGCGGGGTGTGATACTTGTCCCAATCTTCCAACACTTCCTAATGGGGACGGTACTAGTGCAAATTGGTTGGCTGATGACAGTAGGTGGCGGTGTCATAAAACCCGGAAGATAATCACGTGACCATTAGCCCCATACGCGCCCAACACTTTCCACGAGGCTTCGTAGAATGTCCTAGCAGCCAAGCAGCTGCAGCTACAAACTACCGAGAACATTTCGATCCTTTTCCTTACAGCACAAATCTTCTGAATTTCTCTTGGTTCGGGAAAATCTTCACTTCGCCTATCGTGAATGCTTTTAACTGTTATGGTTCTGTCTGGTCTGCCGGATAAGTCGGTGAAGGGAAAAGCACCTCCACTGTGGCAGTGACAGGTGACAGGGAGCACAGATTTCAAGCGTCAAGAAATAATGAGCCTCCGTTTTCCTGGTCCGCACTGGCGCTGGGTTCATCGATTCTGAACGGTTTAATCCCCTCCCGGTCGGGGTTAGTTTGTCGCCGCATCCAGCGTACCAGCACACAGCGCCACCTAATGAGCGCCTAATTAATCAACCAAACGTGTCTTTCGCAAGCCGGCAATGCGAAGCATCTGTGTCATGCGCTCGACGTGGATCGTACTGCCGCAAGGCAACGTCTTATCGTGATCAAGGTTCAAGGTTGACTATCGAAGACTGTACTATTGGTGCGGTTTAACAGCACTTCAACAAAACAATTAGTTCCACTTGGTCAAGCACATTACACGGTATGGGTAATGCGTGCACACGCACACCATTCCCGTCATTGGCACCGTTTGGGACGATCATGTTCGACCGTTCGTATTGGCACACTGTTATTACCTGGAAGTTCACATTGGAAATCCGTATACCCGGCAACGAAAAGACACGCAAAAGCTGCTCTGACAGGGATGCGATTTATCAGATACCGGCGCGGTATTATAGCAGCGGTATGAATCAATTTGCATATCTAATCAAGAAATGAGCTTTACCGGACATTCGGACAGCACTGGATTATCTATCGCTTCACAGTTCAGTTACGCTGGTGTGTCGGCAGGAAAGGTAAGGCGTTAGCTGGTTCGGACTGACCATATGGTGTGCAATGTGGCAGGAGCCGTGAAGGACGGTGATCCCCACGGTTGTGGATCGCGCGGTTCCGTAACCGCTCCAAATAATGACCGCTTCTCTTTGTCTTTCCCGGGCCACGGTACGGGTGGTTTAAATTAATCTGCGAGACGTTATACAACGATGCGCTTGGGACAGTATTCAAAGCTTTTCGTTGATTACTGGTCACGGTTACCCGGTCCAGATGAGACACGCTAAGAGTAAACCATCGGAAAGCAAACAAAATCTCCTTCCATGCCCAGCATCGAATCGTTTTCCAACGACTCACGCGTTTGCGGGTACTCCAAGGTAGGGTGAATTTCTCGGCCGTGCTTGAGTTTTGTGTAAATAATGTCCACTGATTGTGGCGTTACAAGTGGAGCACCTTCCACACACAAGGTTGGTCGACCATAATAGTGCATTTTGCTATAGATTTGAAGATTAAATTTCCGAAAACCGCAAGTAGATCGAACCAAGCAGTTCACACTGACCAAAAGCTTTAACTAGTACAGATACCTGATTTTATGCGCAGTTATTTCATTACACATTTGATCAAAGGCTTGGTTTCGATTCCCCCGCCTATTTGCATAATCGCTCGCTCAACGGGCAAAACGGAAGTGTTTGAGAAGTTAGCCCAACCGTCGCTACTGCTCAATGACCCGCATCCGTAATCTTGACAGGTTTCTTCCTCAATAAAGGCACTCTGGGATGGGAGAGCTTTGTGTATTTGATTCCCGGTGTGATGCTGGAATGTGTGAATAAGCACAGCGATGAATTTGACCGGACGGCTGAAAGGAAGGGCGAATGGTTTCGATTATGTTCGATTTCTCATTTTCGCGAATTAGAAATCTAAGGAATGGTATTCATCCGAGAATTTAGTTCAATTAAATGGAAATTCTTATCGTCTTCGCTTGTTGGATTGTTGGGTCCCCCTTCGTATCTGTGCTGACTATTTTTAGATTTAATGGAAAGTACTCTCTCGATTTGGCTGTACTTTGTAGTATAATTAATGATTGCAATGTACGCGGAGAAGCAATTAATGAACGCTAACATTTTCAAATTGATGGAATGTTGTTCCATAAGCATGCCGCTTAGAAAGTGCTATAAAAAAATCCTAATTGTATCATAAAATTCAGCGATATATGCGAAAAGAATTTGTTTGATGTCGTGTTCAATGGGAAAGGCGTGATATTGCTATAATATAGCTATCTTGATATAGCTGTTATTTAAAAATGGCATTGGATAAACACAATGCACACAAAGACAAAAGTTTATTTTTAAGGTTTAGCACCGATTTCCTGTTTAAAAAACTGTATATTGAACGAAATATTTTTTCACATTTAATGATGGTATTTTCAGTGTGTTGTTTGAATGTAATTCTTTTATCTAGGGTTAATCCCAGATATTTTACATGATGTTTCCATGTTATGGATGTATTATCTATCTGTAGGTTTGTAGATGGTATTTTGTTTGTACGGGTGAATCGTGTAAAGAAAATAGCTTCTGATTTATTTCCGTTTACTTTCAATTTCCATTTTTTTCAATATGCTGAGTATTTTAAAAGGGCTGTATTCATGTGTTTTATAATAGTTTTTGCGTTTTTACCGGATGCTGTGATTGCTACGTCATCTGCGTACAGGTATTGTTCACAGTTTTTCATTTTAGGAATATCTGCCGTGTAGATGTTAAAGAGTAATGGAGATAGTACGCTTCCTTGTGGCACTCCTGCCTCTGGGGTGTATATATCTGATTTATGGTTTTTAATAAATACTGCATTTTTCCTGTTAGCAATGAAGCTTGAGATGATTTCGACTAAATATTTTGGAAACTTGAATTTAATCAATTTGTATAGTAAACCTTCATGCCAGATGGAATCGAAAGCCTTTTCAGAATCAAGTAGAACCAGTCCTGTTGATTTTTTTATATTTCTATTGACACTAATATTGTTTTTGAGCCTTTCCAGTTGGTGGGTTGTGAAAAGACCCGCTTGAAAACCGAGTTGAGATTTTGGGATAATACTATTGGCTATTGTATGTATTCTCAATCTGTTTAAAATAACTTTTTCGAATAATTTTCCTAAACAGCTTAGCAGGCTTATCGGTCTATAGTTAGAAACCAGACTGCTATCTTTCCCAGGTTTCGGTATGGCGATAACTTTAGATAATTTCCAGTTTTCAGGAAAGTATCCCAATTTAAAACAGCTATTAAATATAAAATTTAATTGAACTATTGTGGTTTTTGGCAGATTTTTTATCGCCCTATTGTTTATATTGTCTAAACCTTGTGATTTTTTCGCTTTAAGATTTTTTATTATTTTACAAATATCTTTAGGTTTTATCAGTTCTATTGGTTGAGATTTGGACCGTGAAATTTTATTGAAAAATTTGTTGACTGTTAGGTTCACCTTATTTTCCAACAGACTTCTGTTTAGAGTGGTGGATTGATGAGCACTTTGGAAAACTGTCCTTAGTGCCTCGCATTTTTCTTCATGAGTTAATAGTGTCTTCCCACTCTCTTTTAAATGTTGAATCGAGTTTGGTTGATATTTAATAATTTTGACAAATTTCCAAACTTTGCTTGGGTTTTTTAAGTTATTCATCGTTTGAAGATTTTTGGTCCATGATTCGTTTCGAACTAGGTTAAGTTTCTCAATAATGAGGTTTTTGAGGTGCATATATATGGATTTGAAGTTTGTGTTGTGTCTCTGTCGCTGCCATTTCTTTCTATACATATTGCGTATTTTAATTAGTTTGAGAATATACTCAGGAATGATGATGTTAAATTTTCCTGGTGTTTTCTTTGGCACAGCAAGGTCATGAGCTATATTAACCTCTGTTGTTAATATATTTAGCAATTCATCTACTTGTGATTGATTTTGCATTGAACTAAGATTTAATTCCATCACATTTATTTTGCTTTTTTTTTAGATGATTTCTAAAAGCAACCCAGTTGGCATTTGAATAATCAAAAATTTTTGTTTCGGGTTTGGTAGGTAAACAAAGCCCGTTGATATTGAAACTGACTGGGAGGTGATCAGAGGTAAGGTCGATGGATGTTAGAGGATCTGAAATATTGTGGTTATTATTTGTTATTATAATATCTATTGTGGAGGGGTTGAATTTTTGATTAACCGGAAAATATGTTGGAGTGTTTGGATGATATACGGAAAATTGTCCTTTTTGCAATTCGTCAAAGAGAATTTTTCCTGCCCGATTTGATGAGGCGCAGTTCCAAAGTCTGTGTCTAGCGTTTAGGTCTCCACAAATAAAAAAACTATTTCTTGTGTTTGTAAGAGCTTGCATATCACTTTTGAACTTAACTGCATCAGTATTACCTCCGGGATGATATGCGCCAATAATCGTGATCTGAACATTGTTGGATCGAATCTGAATAGCAATGGCTTCGATTATCCTTAAATTGTATGAAGGAAGAAGCTTATGCTCTATGCAACATTTTACAAGCACCATTATACCTCCTTTAGTACTATGTAGTCTATCTAGTCTGTATGTTTTATAGCTGGCCACATTAAAAGAATGGCCGGGTTTGAGAAAAGTTTCATATACTATCATGATATCGATGTTGTTCTTTGTTAAATAGTGAATGAGTTCATATTTTTTATTGGAAATGCTGTTTGCATTCCAGTATGAAATTTTAATGTTTTTGGAACCTGCCATCACGGGTAACAGTATTTTTGTACAATTTTGAAAACCACTAAGATTTGATCTTCTTTGTTTTTACAATTTCTCAAGCAAGAGAAGGTTTCTTTTACTATTTCAATTATCTCTTCAGAATTGAAAAGTTCACTGTGGTTGTTGGCAGTTACCTTGGCAAAGGTAGTAAGGTTAGATCGTTGCCCTGTGATCATGTTAGTATTTGTGTTAGAAATATGCGAATGGGAAGATTGCGTAGAAGGAAGGAGAGGGAAACTACTGTTTGAAAATTATACCTGTTTAGGTGTTGTGGTCCTGTTCTTTAGTTTTTCAGTTGTGGTTTTGTTCATACGGATCGGGCATCCAAAATAATTCGCGGTATGATTGCCTCCGCAGTTGGCACATTTTAATTTGTGAGCCGGTATTACGCCGTCTGTTGAAATCTTTGCCACCGGGCAGGTCGTTGATCCATGATGCTCAGCACACTTCATGCAGATAGGAGGTCGGTAGCAGTTTGCGGCACCGTGCCCAAACCGTTGGCAGTTTTTACATTGCATAATTGAACTGCTGTTCGAATAATATCGCCACTTCACTATTTGGTGGTCCAGCGCTGTGATTGTCCGCAACACTTTGATATCAACAGTACCTTTTTGAAAGTGAAGAAGGTACGCTGCCTGGTCATCGTACCGTTTGTTTTTGATGCTCAACTTTTTTATGGATGCTGGTGTGACATTTTCCTCTTTTAGTATTAGTGTGATCTCTTCCAGGGGCTTATCAGTTAAACCCAACAGCACGATCTTCGTTGTTTTTTCTTCGTCCAACTGGTACGTATGGAAGTCTGTATTTGCTTGTTTCAGGTAGTTTACTACCACTCGAAAATCATTACTGGTCGTGGTACGTACTAAAGTACCGTTATTTGTTACGGACGTCGTGTATTTAACTACACCAGCTGCAATTATTTTTCTGTGTACATCACCCACGTTGGTGCTCGCTACCACGATTGGTGGTGGTAATCTTGTCGATTGTCTTACGGTTGTCGTGTTGGTATTGACCACTTCATCATCGATCGTTTGTAGGATGTCGAAAGGGTTTTGATCACCAGATCTTCCGGCTTTTGGAGAGTTTCCGTTATTGTCCACGGATTTGTGGAAAGATCCTAGAGGCACTGAGGATTTCCTCTTGTTTATAATCCGTTTCTTGGCGCCCATTGTTGGGCGTATGGTTTGTACACTGCTCTACTAGATTTGTTTTGTTTGTGTGTGAGATCTCTAGCTCCCGTAATGCGTCCCTTCGCCATCGAGTTTGGATGCAGACTGATAATTGTATCATAAAATTCAGCGATATATGCGAAAAGAATTTGTTTGATGTCGTGTTCAATGGGAAAGGCGTGATATTGCTATAATATAGCTATCTTGATATAGCTGTTATTTAAAAATTGCATTGGATAAATAAAAAATCCTGTAATATGTCCGAACTATGTAGAAGCTACTTTCTATTGCTTCTATTGTAGTAATATCTCTTATTTTCTTTACATCCTGTTCAATAATTGAAATCAGACTTTTGACGTGAATCATCAGTTAATTGGTATACAATCGAGTGGTGCTGCTCGTTTTATTTCTTAATATGAATATGATTGATTCTAAGATGGTTAATATTAATAAAGTGATGGGTATTTTAAGATAGTATGATTGTTGTTTCTTCACATCAGAGACCGCCGCGATAGTGGACATTGCCTGTTCGAATGTTAAAGCAATTGTCCTAGCAGTGAAGAAGTCCCAATACTAGATAGACCTTGTTTTGTGAAAGTTTTTGTGAACATCAATCGCATCTTGCCAACAGGCAATCGACCAGAAGGAGCGACTTGTAAAAATTACTTCGAAAATGGTTAATTACAACCTTAATTAATTAATTACAAGACACACGAAAGCTGTGGGTAAGTTTTTTTGAGGCATCTCAAATAAAAGAAGCAAATTTAAATACTTTTAAGCCAATACGGAATGGCATTTGATTACCAATTTCGCGAAAAAAGCTAGGGCTTAGCATCATTTTTCCTGAATGCTTGTTAAACACAGGATTCATGTGAACTTTACTGCATTCATTTATCTTTAGTAGTTTTTTCATCGTCGTTCAAAATTTATCGTTTTTTAAATGTATACGTTACTACCAAGCTGCTAAATAATTTAAACTTAAATTTATCCTAAAACTGACTTGAATAGATGACATAATGATACAACACTGAATCATTCTGTTTTTCCTGCTCTAAGATGAATTATTCCATTGCACAATTTAATATAAATTGTTTGACATTGAAGCACCTTGCTTGATCGTTTCAATTCGTTGTCGCACATTCCTAACTAATGCACAAACGCTTAAGGATGAAAGCTACTCATACCTTGCCCAGAATTGTTGCTGTAGAAGTATTATGGAAAAAGGTCGAAGGGATACTTTTTTAAATGACACGCCCAGGTATAACCCCTTCAGATAAAAAAGTACAGGTAATGCTTATCACGACAACCGAAAGTGAAGTTTGATTAAGCTTCGCAATGCTCAATTCGTTTCAGTTGCTACTTTTTAGAGTGGTTTCCATTTGGTTTTTGGCTGGTGAACCTTTTCAATGATGAACGTCGGTGACCGATAAGTATGGGTAGTAAACATTAACGATTCTTCACACAGCGAATTTCCGTAGGGTACGGATTGGTGAGGGACTGTCAACGAAAATAAGTGAAAACGAAGGCACAATTTTAATTACATAAAAAGAAATCATCAACTACGATGGAGCGCTTGATGCCGGCGCTTGAAATAGGAACCGCGGACAGAACCCTTCCAGTCGGTTCCTATTTTGTATGGTGATGTAAAGATGGATGGATTATCAAAGCTAAAGAAGGATCACAGCTAGAAAGGAAAAATTTCTGAAAAAATCTAAATCAAACCGGATCATGCTTATCCTCGGGAGATTGTGCATCTGTAGATCTTTTTTTAGCATATTGTTTATCTGGACATCCAGCTGGTGGATGCGAAGAGAAGCTGGCTACGGGCAGAAGGCTGCCATCATTTTCGTTTTGTTCGTTGATGACTTTATTTTAATTAAGATCATTAATTATGATTTTTAATATCAAACTTGTGCCCAAGCAAGCACTGACCCATGGAACCGGCCATAGCATGGCACCGACGGTATAAGAACTTCAAATCTAGCGCCTTGTTTGAACGCTAGTCGTCGTCACCCCTGCTGGTGGTTTCGTTAGCGGAACGGATAAAAGAAGTACGCTGTGGGTGTTGAGAACGAAACTCTCTTCACCGTGTATTCGATGGTTTGTCGAAAGTCTTACCAAATTGTTCGAGTGAAAGTAATTGATCTTATGTTTCCTCTTGTTGGGAACACTCAAGAGTTATTGGATGACGGAACCTTGATAAGTCAATGCACAATTTTGCGTCGTTAAAAGGATAGCAATGTTAAAGCAAAAAAAAATGCATACATTTTTAACACATAGGATGTACAAATAACACGTCTTTTGGAAAATTATAATAAAATAGTACATATTCGGCAAAATAGCACAATAAAGTACTACACTTTTGGGTTAAAGTTTTCGGCTGTTTTGAAGATTAAAATATCCGATGAGCGTGATCGTATCATGCTGGAAGCCTACCTATTGATTGAATGATTCTATGGGTTACACATTGCCGACCATCGTCAAAGTACGTCGCACAGTGTTACTGCAATGGACAGACATACATCAATTTGTAAAATCAACCACAAGCCAGGATCAAGAAAAACCTGTAAGAAGTCCTTTTATGGGACCAATCATTTGCTTCACGCGGTGCCAGAAGTATCGGAACAAGCGTGAGCAAAAGCTTCACAAATGCCAACGCAATCTGCACGTATCGGGTACGGATTTGAAACAGCAAAACAAAACAGCGCTGAACAGCAAAACTTCTGACACGCGCTGAATGATGGATAGCGACTAACGCGTATGCGGGTGCGGTTGCGGAATTTGAGTCGGATTAGCGGTCAGTTGTTAGACGAACACGTTCAACTAATGGAACGGTAGCCTCATCATCGCCTTCCAGCCACTTCCCTGGAAAGGGAGTGAATGTCCATTTGTGTTAGTAAGTTCCAAGTTTCCGTTCGCTCGGTTTTCTCTAGATGGTTGAGACGGTCAGCCACTAGCATTCCCAGAAAGTGCACACAGTTTCACAGGAAGGCATTTAGCGAAGGTGCCCTGCGAATCGATTGATTGCACCAAGCGGAGGTACTTCATTAGGCGATCCTAATTTCACTCTGGTACAGAAAGTAGCACAGCGTGGCAGCCGGTCTTGGTGTCGTTTTGTTCTCAAGCCCCTGACGTCCGTAAGTTTCAGAGTGGGATGGGCGACGTGGGAGAAACTTTTTGATTAATTACGGTTTCGCAAGGCCTACAGGTGCCCAGAACCAGATCAGGGAATCGATTACCGGCCGCGTTGTTGCATGAAAATAGCAAAATGGCGCGCTGGAATAGAAAGTTTGAGCTTTTCCCCCTCGTGAATGGATTGGAACGAGGGAGGTTGTGTTTGTGTGTGTGTATGTGAAAGAAACGAAGAAGGAAAGAAACGCGAAAAAATGGCTGCAAGCTGAGAAAAGTGATAGGATAGGTGCAATCAAATATTTAAACAGTTCACATTGTTCTCCGTTAGCTTTTCGCTCTTGGGCGTGGAACCCACGTTTTTGGTCCAGGATCGGTGCAAAGTTTGGAAACCATAAAGTAAAAACTGTCGTTTATTATCGTAAAAGTTGTGTTTTGTTTTTGTTGATCGGAACGGTTCATTCACCGGTTTCGCTTTGCATAGCGCGAAAAGCATTGCTTGTCAAAGGAAACTCGTTGGTATTTCGGTTGTAAATAATTTCCGATCGGACGTTACGCAAGCCGTTACAACAAATTTATTACCCCTTGTTTTAATAGTTTCTTCTTCCATATTTAGTATTTATCTTAAAGGTTATCATTTGAACGTTATCCCTGCGTGGGATGTACTACATGATGTATAATGCATGCGTTCGTAGATACGCGAACAGTACTAAGATCACCAGTACATGGTTTACACCTCGTAAAGGTTCCGCTGTTCCACCCCGTAAACGCTCGCGACACGCATCCGATTGCTGGAACGTATCCGGTCCAAGACAGGCGGCGTAAAAGAGCCCGTGTCCGATGACGTGCTGCTCGTAGAGACCGCTGAAAATATGTGCCCATGGCCCTTGGGCAAACACGGCTACGTCATCCCCACCGTGCGTCTCGTCCTCGTAGGGTACGGCAGCCGGATATGTGAAGTCCGGATCGTGATATCGGTCCCGCATGTCGTCGGGATTCCTGCGGCCACCGGTTTCATAGAAGTGGTCCGCATAGCTAGGTCCGTTCGCGTAGGTCAGTGTGAAGAACGGCATCCGGTCGAAGCGCGAAAAATCTCCAGTCGACAGGATATCGTTACCTCTCACCGGATATCCTCCGATCGTGAGCGTATGCGAATGGTCCGCCGTCACTAGCAGTAACGTTTCCTGGATGTTTTCACCCAGATGCTGAACTGTACGCTCTACGGCCCGGTGTAGTTCCACTGTCTCATCTAACGCCAGCTTAGCCAAATTATCATGATGTGCGTGATCAATGCGTCCACCTATTCACAGAAAAAAGAGTGAGTTTAACCCGATGCTAACCTCTACGATGTTGAAGCATGAAAGCGAAAGAACTGAAACGTTGGCACTTTGACACGCATGACGTGGTATCACTGCTAAAACAATGCCACAATGCTGACTTCCTGCAGCTGCTGGGCTTTAGCTAGTCGTACATAAAATTTGAAAAATTGAATCACTGCACCATTGTGAAACGCGTTTACTAAAGCCCAGCACGGGTTCGGTGGCATCCGACAGGGAGGGGTTGGTTAAATTGCCAAGGGGGAACACTGCATCAATCACGTCAACTTGTCATCACATTGGGCTCATGTTATGCGAGAACCTTTGCGTACCCAACAAGAAACGCCATGCCCAAGAGCACGTAGACGGACGAGACGACAATAAATCGGGCAAAGTGTTCCAGTAGAGGAAACCCGGTGGGGTTTTAAATGGTTTAAAGGCTCTTTATCGGATAAGCTCTGGCCATCAGGAAAACTGTACTGCTCTCCAATCTGCAAGATGTAATGTTCCGTTTGTGCGAGAATGAACAAACATTTTTGTCTGCGTGTTTACTAGGAACCAAAGGTATTTTGGCACAGAATAAGGGTAGTCGGCTTCAATTGAAACCATTTGGCCAAACCAAACCACTTTGGGGAAATTCCCTATAGTTGCGAAGTTACTCCTCGTAAAATTAAATGTGACACGCAAATAAGAAACTTTGAAACGTGACATTTACGTCTAATACTTATTAATTGTACTATTTTTACATCAACTTAACGTGTAGTGCTGTAATGTGACAGTTGAATGTGAAAACTAGTTATATTATAATTTCTGTATGTAATTTGCAACTGCAATAGCAACATTTAAATTATCTTGACCCATTACATTTCAGTGTGTAAAATATCATACGCAAATATCCCTTTTTTTAAATAACTGCATTTATCAAACTAAAGTGCCCAGCTTCTTTTAAATATTATAGATGGATTTCAGTGGATAGTACTAGTACAGTATGTTATGTATGGAAGTATTGAATTGAAATGCATAATTAGATATCTCTACTTCAGAAGATCTGTAAAATGAAAAATATACCCTAGATGCGCATCTTGGAAAAAAATGGAATACTTTACTAAATGGAATACAATATTCCAGCCAATTAAGATAACAATTTCGTTCACCTGGGATGTAATGGGTTAAGGCAAAATATATGCATGCTGAATCCAATTGAGATTTTTTTTTGTAGTTGTATCAAATTAACATTGAAAATTTTGTGGATTATGTAGCATATGATTTGATATACAAATGGAAGAATGTTTATCAATTTTGATAATTTAATTCGCTTCGCTTTGGCAGACGAAACTAAGCAAAAAAGCGTTGAGTTTAGATAAAAAAAGCGTTTTAATGCACAACTCAAACACACAAACACTTACACATTGCTCTTACCTTCTACCAGCAACAGAAATCCACGGTCGTTGCGTTGAAGAACCTCCAATGCTTTTACTGTCATTTCCTCCAGGGACGGTTCACGCAGCTGATCTGCCAACATCCTATAAGACATGTGATTTCCACTGAACAAACCAAACAACCGATCCACCAGCTCGGGTTGTACGGCGAGTAATCCGGTCTGTGGAACATATTCCGGTAAGATGTGCACATTTGCAGCGATTCTATCGGGAGCTGTTGGGTCATGCTTACCCGGTCATGAACGAACTGGGCTCTCAGGTCACGGGCTGCCGTTAGTTCGATCCACTCATTCACGAGATTGCGACCGTCGGCGCGTCTTCCCGTTTCGCCATTGCTATCGAACGTTCCAGTTGGATAGAAATGTCTTGATCCACCACCGAGCGCTACGGTAAGGTTAGTTCCAATATCGCCATGAATTAACTGCGAGGCAATGTCGACGCAGCCCGGCGGCAATTCGGTGTCGTCTTCCCAGTACCGTGCCCCGGAGACGGCATACGCAACGGCCGGCGTCGCATGAGTTATTCGCGTGTTGGTGACGATACCCGTCGAGCGACCATCCTCCTGGGCGTACTTCAGTATTGATGTCAAACGGTTCTGCTCCTGCAAGCTGAGCGGGCAGTTCATTAGCGGCACATGCCCACTGACCCCGATGGTGCCATAATTGTTCTTCACTCCCGTCAGGATGGCGGCAGCTGTGCAGGATGAATCCGATACTTGATAGTTAATGCAGTAAGTCTTCGCGAGTCCAGTGTAGGGAAAAGATTCAAAGGAAAGCTCCAGCTCCTCGCCTCCCATGTACATTCTAGTGGCAGCGAGCGTCGGTATTGACAAACCGTCTCCCAGGAAGATGATTACGTTTTTGGCCACGTTAAGGTTCTGTTTGACGTGCTCCAGTTGACGACGTAGTCGGTCTTGCCCACTTGCCTGCCAGTACTCACGATCCTTTTCTCTGGTAGGTCCCGTAGGAGGCACCCAGTCTGGGTTATCCATCGGATGGGTTGGGCCCGAATTCACAACGGTCACAAAGGCCGACAATGGATTGCCGTTCACACCGTGAACCGTGATATGTGCACAAAGGCTAGTAAGAAGCAGCACGCCAATTAGAACCATTTTAGTGGTACCGTAGGCCGATGAGTGACTGACCACAAACACCGTGCTACTCAGTTGTATAAGGAGGTAACAGCAAATTTCCGTCTCACGCGCACTAATTGTGTTTTATCCGTCCCATCCGTGAGATAAGATCGTACACTTTTATCGACAAGATAGCTGTAATGCGAGAATAATCCGTAACGAATAATTGCATCTAGATACAAGAGGTGCACCGTGGCTTACTTTCTGTTCAATCGTTATCTGTTGATTAATGCTGTCTCACGACAGGTTGAATATTTCGTACAGTCTTTGCCCCATACTAATCGCTCGTTTGTATGTTTTCATGTTGTTTATCTTCCCACAGATGACTGTATCGAATGCAACGCATGTAACGTTACGAAACGTGGGTTTCAATTTATCCGGTAACTTTACATGCGAAGTAACAGCAGACGCACCGTCGTTCTACACGGGAGTTGCAACAAATGTGTTAACCGTAGTCGGTAAGTAGCTTGTTGTAATTATTTCCGTTTTTCTTCATGATTCACTGTTGTGCTACAAAAAAAGAACTCTGTCGGTTCAATGATGATTGAACCTAGTCTGGGTTGAAGGGTGTTGTAGAGTTACAACATTACCGTCTCGACTATTCCATCTGTTTTTTTTAATGACACTCAGCAACATTGAATATTATGTGTTACATTAGTTGGAATTATCGAACAATAGTTATTAACAATAGTCAATTAAGTACTCGAAAGTAGTTTGTTATCAAATATTCTTTTTGGATAATCCACACAACAAAGTGCAGTTTAATTACCTTAAAACGTTTTTTCGTAATATATCGTCACTGGACTCCGCTCGTAGGAGTTGGAGTTCATCGATTGAACGCAAAAAAACTGCATATTTTCAGTGCTCTCACGTCTTTGACGAATGGAGCATAAAGCAATTGCGTTCTGTATTTGCACTGGGAACCACCAACAGCAGCATATTTACATTACGACTTGAAACGTTCCATTAATTAATTTCTCCCGCGATCGCAGTGTTCCGTCCTGCAAAAGGCGTACCAGCAATACTTCAATTTAAATGACTTGCATCCTGCACGGTTTTGAGTATTCGTTAGTTTCTGTATGAGATGAAATGAAGTTGAACTTCGTATACCTCAGCCATTCGCTACAGCCAGGCCGCTTGAAGTTCGTGTTGTTCTTCCAGTGACAAGATGTTCGTATTAACTGATGTGAAGCATCGTAATGTTTGACACAAAAAAGTATGCGAATGAGTCTCCCGGATTGCATTGAACGATACGCTTGACGATGTCACACCACAATGGAATAAAACTTAGCTGAAAGATATTGGATCCATTTGTTGCCATCTTCCAATTGAGGAACATTTCATTCCATGTGTTTTTAAACTGGTGTCGCTTGCGAAGGTACCTGCAGTGTGGTGGAAGCCATCGCGAAGGGATTTCGGTAGCAACTACTATGCAATGAGAAAAGGGAGTGCAATTTTCCTTACTTAATAAATTGCCTTCGTTTGGTACTGGATTCGTACGCCGCGCTGCTGAGCCATTGGTTGCCTGCAGTGCGAACGATTCAGATCCGAGCGATCAATTCGTTGACGTCAAGAACTAAAGCCGGAACAGGAAGACACATCATTCATGAGATTCGTACTAAAGAAGCACGTACTGTCGTCTGCTCGACCAACTTTGCCGGTTGCCATCATATTTCATCACTAGCTGGGATTTCATCAGGATTGAGCGATGCTTACATTTGCAGTGCCACGGAAGCAACCTTCCAGTGCTGACCGACCAACCGCTTCATCGTAAAATGATTTGATACGTTGACAGCGTCGACGATTCGGGCGGATTCGGTCTTTCATTTTCAATTCATTGCCCACCGCTCGAGCGAAGACAGACTATATAGCTAGTGCTTGGGGTCTGGTCGTCTGTTCGTCGCTCAAATGTGCTGGAAACGGATGCGACAAAAATGTATTTTAAATCGTGTTCGTTAATTTATCAACAGTAGCATAATTTATCATCTAGCGTTGTGCGGTGCCTTCCAATAGTATCATAATTAGTTCGCATTAGGGGATGTATAGTCATGCACGTGCAGATTATGTGAGTAGATATCACTTGTCGCAACAAGATGATGTACATCATTTGTGGGGCAAAACCCAATTTTTGAAACACGGACCTAACAATTTATCAGCTTTTTTACATGAGCTGAGTGGCCTAGCTTAATGTTAAGCTATAGTTTGATATTTTAAGCAATGATTCTTATTCATCAATTAATTCTTATTAAAACGTAATTAACGGAAACTATCAGCGATAAATAGAGAGAGAAGAAGCAAGTACGTAATGCAAAACTTCAGTGTAATTGCAATGCTGCAATATTATTTATTAAAAACAGAGCAACAGTTAATTTGCGTGATAAATTCAAACAATTGCCTTTTTCCGACCGCAGCCGTTGTACTAAAGGCGTTTAGGCGAAAACCCCGAAGTCGAAGATAATAGCAACGTGTATGAACACCAGGTAGTCTCATAGCCCATTTTTTTAACCTAAGTTGAATGTCACTTTTGACAGAATGAGTGAAATCATTGACACATACTCACACGCACATCCTAATGCAACATGGCGACAAAACCAACTACTAAAACACAGAGTAAAAAATAAATATAGACCCGCATGCATGGCTTGGGATGCGTGTGTATGGGTACATGTGTCTCTAGAATAATTCAACCGAAACGGAAACCAGTACGGACGCAAGTATTGATCTATCGGTAAGCTACCAACTACCATTGTCCTACATTGAAGTGTTTTGATTTTCGGTATTAAAGATTAGTTGACGAATATTTAATCTCGGTTTGTTTTCCATTGTAAATTTATGACGGTTTTGTGTTATAGTTCGTTTATCTGATTGTCTAATTATTTGTTCGTTTTTCTAATGTTTTAATTATTTCGAATCGATGCTCAATTTTGCTATTGCACTACGCAGTTCATATGTTTACCTAAAGACATATTTGATTTGTGGTTTAGCATAAATTCTTGCTAATTATTGTACTAAAAATACGATCTTATTGTTACCAACAATTATCACTACTAGTTGAACCTGGTGATGAATCCTGGAGGATTTATGAATCTTTCGAATGTCGACACAGTGAAAACGACGCCCTATTGCAGGTCCATAAGAATAATTCTGATCAAATAAGTTTGTAGCGCAATATACTTTCTACGGATCGCCCTGTTGCACTTTGTCTGCGAATCCCACAGCGTTATCCCGTGTAGTTGAGTCACATCAACCACCGTGGATCCAAATCAAGCACAACCAGCTCATTCGTGGTCAAGTACAACAGAGAAATTAAGTTCCATGGCCTTAAAAATAACTTTATATAACGCTAATTACACAGATAATAAATCAATAAAATTAAAATAAATAAAAAATAAACCATTTTGGGAGAACTTACAACAACATATCTTGTTCACGAACTAATATTTTTGATGAGACGATCAACGGCTACTACAAATGTTCCTGAGCGATTTCAACCGGTTCAACCGTCCTGTAAAAATCTTTTTTAAAAATGGGTTTAGTTGTCAATACATGGGATGAGAGCAATCCTGGGAATAGAAGAATATCATCGCCGGATACGATCTGTCAGTTAAACGTCCACATTTGTTTACTTTTTGTTCTGTATGGGGGTTCCAGATGCTGGTTAAACATAAAACTTAGTGTTGTGCAAAGAATGAAATACACAAACCCAATGTTTACGATCCGCAATTGCGTATCTCAGAGTTTTAGCTTAACTGTTTTTCGTATCTGACGATGGACATATTGTGTGATTTGACATCGAGCGTAATCCAAAGGTGCTGCTAGATACCACAAACCCTATACAACCACAACACAAAGAGTTGTCCTAGAAATGCTATATTACTCGTGAATAGAAGAATTGCATAATTGAAATCATAAAGTGGTATAAACAAAGCAGGTCTTGAATTACTACAGCATAACGCATGCCTACATCTTGTAGTTTTGAATTAGGCCTTCGTTAAAACACACGTCACGCGCTTAATATGGCCGGATTTTTGTTTAATATCGACAACGGATACTTGGAAGGCCTCTGTCGCGGTTTCAAATCCAGCATCTTGAAGCAGTCGGATTATTTGAATTTGGTGCAGTGTGAAACACTCGAAGATTTGAAACTCCAACTGCAAAGCACAGATTATGGCCCATTCCTTGCTAACGAAACTTTCCCACTTACCGTGTCAACGATCGATGAAAGATTGCGAGAAACACTTCTCGTTGAATTCAGACACCTACGTAACCAAGCCGTTCAACCGTTAGCTGAGTTCCTGGACTTTATCACATACAGCTATATGATCGATAACACTATCTTGCTTATTATGGGAACGATGCATGAGCGACCAGTGCCGGATCTAATTGCAAAGTGCAACCCACTCGGTCGTTTTGAACAGCTGGAATCGATCAATATGGCTCTGTCGCCAGACGATCTCTACAATGCGATCCTGATAGATACTCCGATAGCTCCGTTCTTCGTCAACTGTATGTTTGGCCAGAATATGGATGATATGAACATAGAAATTATGCGCAACACGCTCTACAAAGCATACTTAGAGGCATTCTACGATTTCTGCAAACAGATGGGAGGAACAACGGCCAATGTAATGTGCGAAATTTTAGCATTCGAGGCGGATCGCCGTGCAATCAGTGTAACGCTCAATGCACTCGGCACTACCCTACCCAAGGAGTCATACGTTCGTCTTTATCCATGCTGTGGTCATTTGTTTCCGGATGGGTTGACGGCGCTGGGACGTGCGTCCGACTACGAGCAAGTACGATCGATTGCTTCGCGTTACCCCGAATATGGCGCTCTGTTCGAAGCCTCCAATCATCCGGAAGGGCGATTGCTTGAAGAAAAGTTTTTCATATACGAAGCCAAACTGCATGTGCGAAGTTTTTTGCAGCAATTTCATTTTGGTGTATTCTATTCGTATGTAAAGCTAAAAGAGCAAGAGTTTCGTAATATTGTTTGGATAGCTGAGTGTATCGTACAAAACCAGCGCAGTCGCATCGAAAACTATATTTCGTTGTTTTGAAACAGTAGTGCTTTACATAAGTTCGATGCACATACAATTTATAAAAGGAATAAATTTTAATGTAAGTCTTTAAGTCAATTAAAGTGTTCTTTTCCCTGTTTCAATATCCCTGTATTTATGGATCTAAACAAAACGGATTTTGGTGCTTTCTTAGTGCTACATTTTTTGATTTCTTACTTCCGACTAACTCAAATCTGTTTCGATAATTCAGTCTTATTATATTTTTGATCTCGTCGCAAAATATGTTCTCATATGTAATTCTCCTTTGCACGCTATTTGTCCACACAGATTTGCTGTGTATGATAATAATTTGTTTTTCATTGTGTCTCAAAGCTATCATATCTCATACGTACTTTTGTGCATTCTGTTTGGTAGTGCTGTATTACGTAAAATGTACACAAAAACTTTCATTCAATTACGTTGAATTTTGCACTGAAAATGTGGTACAGGAAAACACAAACAATTGACCCAAGCCAGTCCAAAACTGCAGTATATGTCTGCCCCGCTGGTGGTTTCGGAAATGACAGCATTACAGCAGCTGACTTCCGTCCGGTGGTAGAGAATTTTAAATGATGCTATGCATTTCCCGACAACATCATTAAACTTTTTTCTCTGCTTCGTCCGAGTTCATGCAACGCAATTGGGGGGTAGCTGCTATGCCGTTTTTAACTATACGATTTCTGTTTTAACCCATTGCAGCTCAATCTGCATTGTATGATGTCCGTCCCTTGCGTTTTTGTTTTGAGTGGTGCAAAGTTCCTCGGGACACATATCAACAGTCATGCGTTATTTGTGGTCTTTGGTTTCGATTCCCTGTGCATTCGAAAATTTATGAAAGATTGAATGAAACGAACGTAAATGTTGATTCTAGGAACAACTGGTTGAAGCTATAGGAATACAAATATTGTGACAAACAGTTCGATAAACTGACAAACAAACAGACTAGCGAAATGTGTTCCTTCGTGGAGAATTATGATTGAAATAACTGAAAAATGCGACAGCAAAATGGCGAGGTTGATGGTTTTGAATGTGTGCGAGTTGATGGCGAGTAAATGTATGCGTTGAGTAATTCCCATTTCAAAATCATAAACTAAGATCAACGGAGAGTGGAAAAACGGTGTACAGGGCTATACAGAACAGGGGAAAATGGAAAATGTCATCTACACGTGAAAAATGATGTGATAAATGCGTTACGTATTGTACTGCATAAATGATTTGTTAGTGAAGGCTAAAGACATTCTCAGTGGATTCTGTGGTGATTTCGTATGTAAGATTTGAAGTTAGGCCTGTGAAGGTTTTAACGCAGAGCGAAATCACATACATCGCTGCTGGAACAACGGCATCTTATGATATACAATCGTCGCTTGATGGCTGTGGTTCCATGATAAATGATCTTCGCTGTAGGTGGAAATGTGTATGTGGAGTGCAATACATTATCATTTCCTTTCATTCCAATCATTCGCTCGATCTGATCGGTAAAAATTAATCAATTCGAGGACAACGAGTCTCACGAAAATTGCGTGGATAAATTAATCCTTGTTGGTCTATGGACCGTTGTGCTAGATATGCAAGGAATGCATCACGTACACTCTCTTTCATTGGGCTACCGATGCCTGGTATGGGGGAAATTTTGCATTTGTACGTGATACGTTGATCATCCGTTGGAACAAGCGGTATTTTACGCTGCACACATGCTATTTCGATCGGATCGGTTTGTGTTGTACCTTCGTAGGCAGTTGGCACGAGCGTATCCATTGAGGGCGTCGGTAACAATGAACGAGGTTCCACGGTCTCAGTTTGATCGTTTGCATCTTCTGGAGGTTCCCGGACTGGTGGTGGAGCAACCAGGCCCAAAATCATGTTGTCCGATATTTTAGCCTCCAGCAGATTCGCATCTACTTCGATACCGCTTTCTCCGAAGATGCTAAATATCTCTTTCTGGTGCGGTTCGTTCAGATTGCTCTGCAAGGCGTGCTGGAAACTTTCGCTTACAAAAAAGTTATACAGCTCATTAATGTCTTTTACCACCAGTTCACGGCTTTCCGCTTCCTTCAGAAACGACTGAAGCTTCTCGTGATCGGCTGGCGAAATAAATTCCTCGCTAGTGTTAGATTTTTGCTCGAGGAAATTTGCTATTGAGCCGACCGATAGATCACACTCGCCGTCAATGATGGCCTGGTCGATGGAGCAGACAACCTTCGAGAGGATTTCATTCGTAATGAAGGCAGCCGAATGAGAACTAACGCTCATCCTTGCCCGAAGTGTTACCGGGAGTGAGAAGCTAGATTTACGACGCTCTCGTCCGAACGCAGCACCAGGATCCAACTCCAGTGTGTCCTCGTAAATGTTCTCCATCGAGTATGCCGAAACGGAATCGTCTGAGATGGAGGTTGAGCTTTGTTCGACGTAATTGAACGATTTCGTGCGGGAGCAGTCTTGTGAGAACAGATACAACATTAACCACGGTGGTCCCATTTCCTTCAGCAGCTCCTGGCGTTCCTGTTCCTTCAGTTTTCTGTACTCCTCTTCACTGATTGAAACTTTAAGTTCCTCGATTTGTTTGGAGCGTTCTTGAGTTCGTTCCAGAGCAGCCTTCGTCAGATTGCTCTCGCTGACCATCGAAATGACCCCACCTCCCCGAAGTCGCCTCAGCAAGACTATCACACTGTCAAAGTCTGGTGCACGGCGGAGAACTTCCCGTGCATCGGTGTCGTCTCCGAAAAACTTAAAATCAGATTCAAGCCTCGAGGGAACGGCCGACGGTGCCGAAAGTTGATCGTTGTCGCCAATGTTGATGTTGTGGGATAGCGCAGAATGTTGCTGTTCAGGTTCATGCTACAATCAAAAAGTTACACCTATAACAAAAACAAGAATAGGTCAGGTACGGCTACGAACCACTCACCTCTAGCGTGGAACGGTACTTGTCAATAATGGCATTTTTAAATGAAATTGTTGACACAACTTTCGGCAGGGTGGGCGGCATCTGTTCCTCCTCCAGAGCACCGGTATCCTCATCACTTTGGGTGTACACGTTCATGCATGGCCGGTTGAGCGAATGGGAGTTTTTTATATTAGTTCCAGTCGAGTCGAGCATGACTATAAGCGTTCCAGAAAACTATGGCTCTTGTCACTGCAGTAGCAACATAACTTACAGAACTTTCCTTCCGTTCACAAACTTTTGTGTGGAGCCGCAATCCAAATCGGCCACAGCAAGAAAACACTCTCGGAACATCCAGTATGGTATCGACGCAGCTCCTCCCTCCGGATCTTCGGTTAACATTTCACAGATCATTTCTGCGGTTCTCTCAAAGTCCTGGGGATTAGTGTGTGAGAAGGATACGAATCTATAGTACGACAGACGGTGGCAACCCGTGTGAAATGGCGACACTCTCGCTCATGGTTGAGCGTAGATAATTGAGTGTCTTCGGTACCATTAAGGGACCGTCATGGCCGTATCGCCACTTTCATTACCACCGATCGCTACTTACTTTACACAGTTGACCAATGAAAACGGCGACTATCTTCAGCCAGTGTAGTTGGGACCAACTCAACATCCGAAGCAGTGACAGAACATTTAATAAGTCTTCCTTGTTCGTTATGTTGTTGGATAAGGTAGAATTGTACCCACGGATGAGAGAGAGTTCAGTCCCGATGGAGAATAGATTGTGTTGGTCGCAAAAAAGAACAATTAGAAAAAATATTCTGCGCAACAAAACCGAACCAAATGGGTGTTCTACATGCTAATATAAGAACCATGTTTATAAACAATGAATACACAACGCACGTGTATTTGTGGCTGTGTGTGTGTGTGTGATTCATTGTTGTTTCAGATGCTTACAAAATGACCAATAAAACAACGTTTCTTACTTCCGGAAGACATAAACCTTCCCACTTCTCCAAAAGGATCCTCTTGTGCACGTAATAACCTTTACCAAGCTGCCAGAAGTTCTCCACGACACGGGACCGGGCGCCGGTAAACATTGGTCCATAGTATTTCAGAACGAGCCAAAGGGAAGCACACAGCAAATAGAGTCCGCAATGTAGAGCATAGAAGAGAATGAAAAAAAGAGATAATGTGAGAATCTAGTCTAAGATGATAGGAACTACAAACAACGGAGGAGTTGGGAATGGTTTGCGAATGGAAAGTAAGCGCTTTTGCATTTTGTTTGCACAATGGAAGATGTCCTTGAGCACAGGACCGAGTGTGCAATGTAAATCGTTGTAGCATAAATGTAATGAATTTGTAGTAGTACCAGTTTTTGCGGTTTAAAAACACAAGTGCCACAAAAGTGCTGTCCCAAATGCTCGGACGTATGCAACTAGAGAGAACGCAGAATGAAAAAAAAAATCTTGTATATTTACTTGGGGTGAGTATATAAAAACTTAATCATGCATTTAATTCATAGCATAGTATGACACTCTATGTACGATACTAACGTAGTGTGCATTCCGGCACCAAGGTAGAGCACACTATACAGAACAGGGGCATTAAACAAGCACGTGGCCAGACACTGTACTGTACATCCTGTACAGTAAAGAGCACGATTAATTTAAGCAGCGTTGTTAGGGAACCGTTTCTTCGATTAGGAGCTATGTTGCGACAAGTTTTTAAGATTGGAAACGATAAGGTGAGTAATAATGAATTACCAACATCGTTAACCACAGAGACAAATTTGGAAACTTGTTTTGAAACGTATTCGACGGAACTGTAACCAAAGCATACCTTGGGAAAAAGCGCATAAATTATAAGCTGAAGCATTCTTCTTTAGTTTACATTAAACATTCAAGTACCACATGTGAAAGAAATCGTACTAATTGTTCTCAAAGAAACTAGGCTGTTTAAAGTCGATATTTACCTGATCAATCAGTACTCGAACAATTCCGTTGGTAAGCTTCCCATGTCGCTCGGGCGGTTCGTAACGTGATTTTACCGGAGGTTGAACGCTGAGCGCCAAACATCGGAAATATGCGGCCGACCATCGTAATAAATCAAATGGCTGCGTTCGGATGACCGCTGGAGGAATACAAGCAGACAAAAATGTATAATGACGGTACACTCGCTTGTTTCATTGTGTGCGATGAAATCCACACTAGTTATGCAAACCTTTGGCATATTGCTTGAGCGTAATATGGAAATTTTCTGGTATTACAATCTGTTCCGGGCAGTAGATTTCTTGAAATAGCAGCATTTCGAATGTACAAAAGCAAACAGCTCTGAACCACCAAACACCTCTACCATCGACTGACGACAATTGTCCTTTTGTATTTTGTTCCACGCACTTGCGCCATTGCCTACTTCAAACGACCCACCAGTTTGTTATGTACCGAAAATAAACTCCCGTTGCTACGGGTTACGGCATTCATACATCACTCTTCTAAAGCACTGTAGTAAAGTGTTCTCTGGCTAGGTTTTGACGTTTCCTTTTTTGTTTGGTATCTCGTTGTTTCTCCTTGCAGAATTACCTCACTCACCGCCAACCTTGTGGACGGAACACACCAAATACGACCCTGGTGATATATTACGAGCCAACTGTTCTACCCCACCATCGAAGCCCGGAGCCACGATAACGTTTTTACTGAACAGCATGACGGTAAGTACAGTACGATTCAACCACATTTACGGGTATTTAGGATGCTTTCACTTGGGAGAATTCGGTTCATTTAACGCCAAACGAAGGCGCAACGTTTATTCATGCAAGGTCTATTAATATCATAGCCTAATATCATTTTAGTTGATTGATTTTGGTTCGCTTTTGAGGCGATCTTATGGAAGTGGAATTGAAATGTCGTCAACCTGCTAATCAATGCAATGTAAATAACTACATACATTTACTTAAATTGATTGATTTCATGTTTATCAACAAAATAATTAAAACGTACAACAGTGAGGATTATGCAACATTTTAATGATCGGTCCTCATTCTAAGACAATATTTTACACATGCGTTTCATATTTTCATACAAAAAAGAAATCAATAAACCGAATTCAGATTGACAAGGGAGATTCAGTTTAAAAGCAACACGTTAGACATTCCACGAAACACGAATTTGTTGGAGGTTCAAGTTTTTGATTCTTCTTCCAAAAATTCTTCTTTATGCTGAACTAAGCCTTTCGTCGATCGATCTTTGTCGAAAAGTCGATCAAATAGTTTTGGAATATATAAAATAATCATTATAAATGTTTGGACAATACACAATATCCAGCATGAAAGAAATAAGCAGCATGACTTATGGGATGCTATTAACAATAGTTTTTGCTTGCAAGAAAATGACTCACCTGGTTTTACAACCGTTACAACTGTTTATAACCAAAATCAAAGGTCTGGCGACTAATTATCCTATCGTACCTTCGTACAGACCTTCGTAGCTAGTTGAAGATGCTGATGAAGATGTTAGATCAGTGACGCCGACATTGGATTGAGATAGTCAAATTATCTTTTCGAAATATTTCTAACTAAAACAAATATGTTTTTCACCAAATATTTAACATAGATGTGCCAGAGATGACATAGATTTCCACCTGCAAACAGGTTTCTTCTTCACTCACTGCACCCGAATGTCAATCCCCAGGCAAAGTCCATTGAACGCTCGCGTATCTCAATTGAAAGAAGTCTCATTCTATTTTCTTTTTTTCTAATGTGCTTACAACTAAAACGGACTTTCTTTGAATAGTTGACAGTTATCAAAAGTTAAAAGCTCGTCCTCCCAACCGGCACAACAACCTCAAGAGGTCTAGGCCTCCCATTTCTGACTTACTTTGATTTAATTTATCCGTAGTTAAATAGTCAGTCCCGCGGACGAGAGATCAGTCCGGATGGGATTTTGTCCCGGTCCTACCATGTGAAGACCGGTGCCGCTACCAAATATACCACCGGACCGACCCAAAAGTTAGAAGCTACGGTTTCTTATGAACGCTGAACACAATTTTTAAACCTCAGATGCAGAACTCTTAAGGACAATTTTTGCGGCAAACTGTTACACTACTGGATTCCTTTGTACAACAAAGAGTTCCCGTGAGGGGTTGTTATGTATGTCCCTTCCTCTAACTACCCTGCGTGAAGATGAATAAAAGAAATTTGCAAAATGATATCTTCAGGAGCCTCCATAAGGTCTTATTTTGTACAAAACAGAAGTGCAGAATATAGATGTAAAAAGAAATAACTTTTAAAATTTAAGTGGTTCTTAAATGAACAATAGCGACGGAAGGCTTTCATTAATCATAAATCTAAAGTCGTTAGATTTTGAAACCGGTCAATGAATATTAGCTAAAGTAACATGATCGTCAATCCTTGAGAGTATAAGCGTATGCTTCATTGTGCAGTTATTTTATTTAACTACACCAATCGCTCACAATAGCCATAACAAGAATAACTATTGTTAACCACCAATTAAGTTTAGAACAATTTCTGGATGTTGTGACAAAAGTAGCAAGAGAAGTAATTTAGACATTCAACCAACATTATGTTTCCGTTTTGGCTCAATCGCTAGTAGCTTAGAATGTTATACTATTTGATCTAAGAATTATGTTTGTACAACACACAAACACTTTTAAAAAATCCCACAATCTATAGAGTTCCGGAACACGTTGCTTAAAATGATTGTAGGGATTGAAGAGGCCAAAAGTAAACATAACCTTCGTCAATTTACATCGCACACTTGCCATTACTATTCAGCACGCGTGTGTAATCTTTTACATACACGGCATTTGTAGTTGGTGTGATGGGATTACCAACACAAGATCGTCCCGAAATCATTTACTCCCCTGCAGGTGAAATCAGAACAAGCGCAAAGGAACTTGAAGCAGAAAAATCCTATTAAGCTCTATTTGCACTCAACAAATCGTTCCTCCTAATTCTATTTCCTCTGATATACGGTCTAAACCTTGCTTATTTTTGCCCTTACACCAACAAAACTCCTCCTGTCGTTTCACTATCCCACTGGTATGTTCGTATTATCTATTGAATCTGTTTGTATATCTACTTCGTCTCTCATCCCGCTTGTTAAATTTCTATTGTACCAACACACACACGTCCAACATAAACTTGCATTTCACAAATGGACAAGCGATGTGAATGGGTACATGGTTTCAGGTGTCCTGAGATTTTAACATATGACAAAGCACACCGAATGAACATTCAAATAGATAGAAGATCAATATTTACGGATATGCTACAGTTTCTCCATTATTTTGCTTGTTTTTCTATTAACAGTGTACATCTAGATCTTGATAGTGTTTAGGAGTGTGTTGCTGAGCACTAAGACCAGCATACGGTTTGGTGTTGAGAAGTTTGAGTTTGTGTTAGTAAAAGAGAGCATATATTTGAACCTTGAACATGAATTATCACTTTCGAACGCATACATAACTACAGAAATTCATCATAACGCACCACAACGGATGATGTCTGAACGGATTGAAGAAGAGCAATTGATAAAAATAAGAATTCAGGTTTGATAAGAAAAGACGATTCCGAAGGGGTAGTGTCATCGTATTGAGTGTTTGATTGAAATAACGTTTATTTAAGACGAGATTGGAATTTATTTCCATCGATGGATTCTTCATTCATCTCACTGTTGCTTTCCTGTGAGCTAGATAAAAAAGGAGGCATTAATCCTTTCGTTCTGCGCTGGATAGGACGATGGAATTCCTTCGATTTCTAATGATGATGACATGATGGTCCTATGAAATGTCTTTTCAATCAGATGAAACAACAACACCGTACGCAAACATCTAAAAACTTAACACATAAATGCTATAACAACGATAACAACATGGGAGTCCTAGTCCACTGCACATTGAGAATCCCCGAGCACTCCCTGAGTAACTGTAACGGTATAGTTCGGTTCTAGAACTGCTGATACCGCGCCGGACCGGACGGTGGACCATAGGATGGCGATGGTGGACCGTACTGCTTGTGGGGTTCCTTTTCGCCCTCCTTGTACTTGATGAAGTACACCTCGGGTTTGTTGGGTTCGGTCGTTTCTTGCACCGGAATTTCCACCGGAACGGGATCTTCCGGTTTCTTGACCAGCACGTATACGAGGGTCTTGTGTTCGTCCTGCGGCTGCGGCGGAATCACCTGCTTGATCGGTGCTGGCGGTGCTGGCGCCTTGATGAAGATGATTTTGTAATGTTTCTTAGCAATGGGTGCCTCCAGGACGGGACTTTTTATGATTTCGGTTGGTTCCTCCGGTGGAACGTGCACATAAACGTTCTTGGTGATCAGTTTGGGCGGTGGACCATATTCACGAGCCGGTGGACCGTACACGGCAGGCGGTGGTGGACCATACTCTTCTGCTGGTGGACCATACTCTGGTTTAGGTGCCCCATATTCGTACTGCGGTAGTTGTTGTTGTTTCGCCGGCACAACAATGCGTGCACGGGGCGGTTCCGGTTCTGGACGAGCTAGCGTGCACACGATGCAGGCATACAGAATCTGGAACAAGAAGGCAGGATTTATAAACAAATGAAACAAAACAGCCATACAATGGTACAATTGTTCTTAATTCACAATGAACTGTATTTGTTTTCAATTATCACTCTATACTCGTATGTCAGCTACTGTTTTATTTTATAATTAATATTTAAAAGTAGTGTTGTAACTAATTTACCAGCGTTTATCGCACGCTGAAACATGTTGATTACGTTACAGTTCAATCCATTGGAAGAAATGCATGTCCCCGGTTGTCGCACATGATGTGATAAAATAAACTAATATTTAAACGCACATGCGTCAAAGGAAGCATTTATCGGAAACAAAATCCTACAGATCCGGTCTAAGGTAGATAAATGTGTTCATCAACCTAAATTGGAGTTTCTAACGCACCCCCCGCTAAGCCAGTATCTTCCACCCCCAAACGCTTTGCTTTCGTTTATCCACAACGTTTGACCAAGGATGCACGTGATGCCAATGAATTTTATACAGTTTCCCGTACATTAAAACACCTGTCAGTTTCGGTTCGGACGGTGAGGTTGTACATGAAACACAACCCCCCAACCCAATGCTGTGGTGCGGCTGGAAGCGGATCGGGAGTTTACGTTGGTTCGTGCCATCGTTCCAAACCTGGTTCAGAAAATGGTATTACGTGGAAGTCGAAAAATTTCGCTCGTGAATAATGTCATCGAAATTTTCTCTATGTTGTTTGTTGTCGACTACGGGCGACTGGGTTTTGATTTTAGCGAATTGAACACGGTACGGTGCGTGGTACAGAAACCGCTGGAAAGCTTCTGCGTCTGCTATCAGCGCATCATGTGACGGCTTATTGTTAGCCTCGGCAACATTCGATTAAAAAGCGCTGTAGATGTTATGGGGACGGTAAAGTCACTGGTTCTATCATCGAACACCATCGCTCCGTAGCCGACACTGTGTGGCATCGATAAGCGCACCCAATTAATGCACGGCGTCCCGGGCAAAGGCGTACACGTTGCGTCAAATGCATTTCGCCGTCGGACCGCGGACCACCGGATGGACCATGTTTGGTGTGTTTTCACTTCCCGCTCACTTGGGCTTGACCGCAGGCATGGGGTTTTGCCGTATGACAAAAACGCATTGTAAAATCGTTTCGCATTATTGCAACTCTGTCCAACCACTGTTTGTGCCTGTTTTGAAATGCACGGTACACGGCACACGGTACTTTTATTTCTGTTGCAACGACGGTGACATTGAGGTATAGTAGATATTACGCTACCTTCGTTATGGTTCCGCCAACGTGTCGGATTAATTTATTCGTGTGGTGTTAAAAGGCAAAGGACGTTGCGTGGCGTTTCACTTCCATTTCGTGGATTTAAAATTGCATTCAGATTAGTTAACTTACCGAAACATGAATAAATTTGTTGAAAACGCAAATTGGCTAAACATATTTTGGCTAGCCCATAATTATAATAAGCTTCTATAATAATTAATCAATGTTAAATTTATATATACAGATTAATTGCAGCGTGGAAGTGAATAATATAGTAGTTATTATATTACTGTGAAAATCGACATTCAACAGTTGTTTTCATTTGTAATGATACTATTTTTTGCTTCAGTAGATATTGACTTGAAAGTATTTGGAACTGAAGTTTCACTGGGGAAAAAGCAAACATGGCAGGAATCGATTTAAAATGTGCTTACAGGCATGTTGTTGCGTTTAGTATGTACACTAAAATAAGCAAGTGAAATACAACACAGTGGAAATTCACATGGTTGAATAATAGTAATGAATATGAACATAACAATGTAGAAAAGGGTTAGGCATAATTAAAATTGAAACATCAATGCGAGAACGGAAAAGCATTAACGACAAAGGTGGGACGTAAATAATGCTTACCACCCCCTGGAGTTCGTGGAAAACAGACTAAGAGCATTGAGAACCTTGATGCGGTCGAATGAAACCGATCGAAACGAAAAAGTGAAGCATGAAACACATTTATCGATCCATTGTTCCCGGTACTAGGTTTTTCTAATACGACCAGCACCTTACTCGTGCTTTGGATTTGAATGTTCAATCCGGTGTTGTGTGCTAACGTCCTTTCGTGTTTCGACTAATCAGTGAATGTAACAAAATTGTCACTTTCAATCGAGTGACTTTTGGGATAAGAAGCTTTGAAAACCCTTCGGCGCGAATGCGGTACGGTGCGGGAGATGAAAATAAAATTCATGGAACAATCTTGAAACAGTTCGGAGAAGATCAATCCCTTCAATTGAAATGATGGGTCCCTTGGGAGGGAGATGGAAATGAAAGGTCCACAGGAAATTTCGCTCCGGTGCTCAAAAAGCTTTCTGGAAAACCGGCCGCTCTTCGTTCTTCGTGGGTTATCTGAAAAAAAAGAGTCGAAATCTAGCTAATGCAAAGTGTCCCGGGAACGAGGAAGCAATGGTTCCTCTGCTCCAGGTGGTGGACGGGAACAAGAAAAATCACCGGAAGTTTGCATCCGCCCTCGGTGCAAATTTTTTCGTGATCGTTTTTCCAACCATTGCGTCTTCTCGAGTCTTACCGGTAAATCGTTCGCCCTGTTGTATGTCGATATTTATTTAAATGTCGGTGTATAAGAAAAATGGGTTTCTTTCCGGCACGATTGATAGGAGGCGTCCGGGGGGAGCTTGCGCCCAGGGGGTCTTGGTGTGCCTGCGTTCTTCGGTGCTTCCGGGGCGGGCGCGTTAATCCGCCAAACTCTCCGGCAGGTCCAATTGATTGGCTTGTCCACCACTACACCACCCTGCGAGGGATTCTCCGCTCGCGTGTCACATCTTCAGTGACAAGAATCAGAGAAACGTAACAGAGAGCGAACACAAGCGAGCAGTTAAAGGTTTTGCCGAGTGCGCGGTAAACGTGAATGGTGGGAAAAATGGTTTTCCAAAATGAAATTTATTACCCGTGCCATATCACCGCGAAATGGGTGTCTTTCATTGTCTGCTGGTGGGCAAAAGGGAGGAAATCGGGTGACTGCCACCGAGACGGACAGGCCCGAGCGCCAGCACAATCCAGCTACCGGCAAGACAAATGGCAAGAGATGAACTTGAAGATGAGGGAAAAAATTCGTGGAAAAAACTTTACCTACATCCTTTCCCGTTGCAGGCTGATCGAAAGCAAAGTGTAACGCAAGGATCAAGATCTGGGGGCTGGCGGCAAGTAAGCAGCAGAACGGAAGAGAAGACAAAATTAATACTCCCCAAGACCAAGTCCCTGAGTGCTGGGCAAAAGTCGTAAGAAAAACCTGAGAAGCCACGGGCACCGTCAACAATAAAAGTGTGGAGTACTTTACTCGTGCAAAGTTTCCCAGCGCAAAAAAGCAGTGGTCGAGGTGAAATAAATATGTAGTAAACAGTCCCAACATCGCTGAAACCGGCAGCGTACATTGCAGGTTCGTTCGTTTTATCTCCGCTTTCCGATGAGGGCGGTGGTTTGTTTCGTACTTTCCACCTCATGATGGTGTGAACAATGCTCGCAAAGTGTACGGCTTCACTCTCCAAGTCGGATTGCTGTGCGCTATAAGCTAGATCAACCGCTTGGTTTAATTTGTGCTATTGATTCTTCTTGATTCGTGTACACACCCTCCGATACGGAGTACAAATTTCGGTGTACCGGCTCAGCATCAACACGCAAACAGCTAAATAATCGTCAAGCGCTCAACCGTTTTATTTATACAATCTTCTCTCGGTTCCCGGAGCATTCAAGCGGTGTGGAACGAACTGACCACAATCATGTCACTTTCATCCGGTCTATTGCATCTGAGCAGGAGCTTTTTCCCCCCCTCCCCGTCCCACGTTCCGAATCTCGCTTTGTAGTTTTTTTTGTCCTTCCGAACTTGGTAGAAAAATGCTGGCAGCAGGGATGTCCTCTGGTGGTGAAAATGTGTGAAGGCGTGAAATTTTAATGACATCTCCGGCTCGACCAAACACCGCCCGTCGTTTGGACACGCTTGGTTGAATTGGTTACCGAGCCGTGCGCTTATAATTGTCCTTCCGCCACTGTCGGTGACAAACATTGGACATTCGTATCCTACCGTTACCGTACCGATGTTGGTGATGCCATTTTCACTTTCCCACGTGAGCTGACCGTGCTAGGTGCTATGTTACGTGAGCTCGTATGAAACTGTTACGAGGAATGAGTCGTTTGTTTCGTTTTGCTTTTTGTCAGATTTTTATGGTCCAACTTGGTGGGTGTCTGTACCGGAAATATCGATATTTCCGAGCGCCCGAAATCTCGCGAACTCTGTGGGTACGTGTTGTTGACTTAGGATCTCATTCGCTTCTACTTTCTCAAAACAGTTTCGTCGATGGGATCGTTGAAATCGTTATAGTAAAACAAGATGACACGAGACGACCCTTCCTATCGCGTCGATCGTTTTAATCAAGTTTTGCTGAGCTACATTTAATGATGATTGAAAAAAGCGCTTCAAGTCTGTGACCCGAGCTGGCGGGAACGCATCGATATCAAAATGTGCTTAGATGACCATTTTTTTTTGTGTGTGCTACATATCGACCAAAAAAGAAATGCAAAATGTCACCAAAGTCAAATGATGATAGGTTTTTTTTTTTCGTCCGTGTGCAGTACCTGAACCCTTCGTGCTAAGAAAAAATGCGCACCAACGATTCCTTTGCTACAAGGGCAGGATTTCGCCTGAGAAAGTGAACTTTTTCCTCAATATCTTTTTTTTTGCATTCATGTTACATAGTGTTTGTTCCATTTTGTTCCTTCGCGTCATGATTGCGGTTGCAATCAAAAGTTGATGAGTCAAACGGAAGCTCGTTCGGGGGTTGATAAGCATGGATTCGATCGCTTCGAGGTTTGCATCAGTGTTGGGGAGAAAGTGCTTTTCTTTGCATTACTAATGATGTGCAATAGAAGTTGCAGGCGTGTTGTAGTTGAGGCGAATGACGATTATCACTTTTATCAAGAGCATTCGCTAATGAGTGCGAGCGTGCTATTAGTGCATCCAATTAAAAAAAACATTTTTCTAATGTAATTAACAACGATCTTGTAAGCGATTCGTATATGATTTGGTGGACCTATAGAAATACATGCCACTGTACAGAAGTTTTGTGATGAGAAGAAGTAAATGTTCTATATTGCTTTAAAACAAGGCATTGATCTTTATCTCTAATTGCATACTACTTTTATCAGTAGTTTTGTTATGCTTCTTTTAGTGCTTTATAAGCTTTCTCTCTCTTTCTCTCTCTATTTCTCTCTTTCTGGTTTGCGGTAGAAAAACACCGAGTCACATTGTGAAGATTCGTATAAAACATATGGTTTGGCGGAACCACAAATGGATTTCCGATTGCATGATTTATTCATCTTGCAGCCCCGTTACGACAGGGTATGGCGTTCAGGGTTTTGCCATCTCACAGCCGCCATGTATAAAAACGCTCCTCCAAATGGATGGTGCTGCTTGACAGTTGAACATACTCCGCTTTCGTTGGTGGCACCGAAATGTCTTTTGAATCGATAAGTAATGGACAAAATGAGACAAGCAACCGGAAAACTGTCTTCTCGGTGCGGTGCAATGTTCGCTTATAATGACCCGTTTGCATGCAGCGTGTATGGTAGGGTTTGATAGTATATGGTAAACAGCGCATGGTTAGACAGCGCCAGCCTTGTGCCAGTTTCGGGTCCGAGTGACAACTAAATTTGGTCGCCAAAAAATGTGCAACGAAACGGCTACTAAACTCTCTCGCGTGTGTTGTTCGAGCCGCCGGGGTGTGTGCATTTTGTTCACACATCATGGTAATAATATTTACATACAAAAGGCATTGACGCTAGCGGTTGAGCACTACTGCGGCGTACGTCGCGTTGGGAAACGTGGCGTGCTGCAGGGCTAGCCCATCGACCCAAAGATCAACCGGAGATGGTTGGTACATCAATCACCGTGCCCGCAGGCAGTCCGCACTGATCCCCAGCTACGATGCATGCAACCGCAAATGACGATGACGTCAGCGGCGACAGCCCGTTACTCATCTATATGAAAATGATCCGATTTAAACGATTACCCATCCCCCCAAACCGTATTGTGGACGGGTGCGCTTTTCCGAAGCGATTTCCATTTCGGTCCGATTGGATCACAGTGTGTCGTCCAGCGTCTGACAAATACCCTGCCATACACCCTGCCTTGCGTGTGTGTGTGTGTGTGTTTGTATGTGGCCGCTATTTTCGTTCTCGATCGACGGGCGGACGAGGTTTCTCATCAAAACGCATCATGCTGATATCCTTTTTATACGTACATATTCGCATATCAGAACGGGAGCTTGAAGTATCATGTTGCCGTGATGATGTTTTTCGATAAACACGAGATTCCCGACCGTTGCGTGGTTTTGGCAGGTTTTTGAAGCAAATAAGAGTAGGAAGCAGATGGGTGGGTGATGGAGGGGGTCGAGAGCCTCGCTCTAAATGACCAAACACCGTTAGCATTTGCTGACGATTCGTCGATGTGTCGTCAGAGGGTTGCGAACGGAGCAAACAGAATTAGAAATTGATTCCGTGCTATTCCGTTTGTTGATTGTTTTTCTAGCTTTGGTTTCGATTTTATTTCGTTTGGGTTCCGTTTGCTTGTTTGTTTATGTACTCGTTTAGCGTCCCATACGCGTGCGATCTGATCTTGCTGTGTTATTTCTTTGCGGGAGAGAAAAGTACATTAATTGCGGTACTTTAATATATATAAGCTCGATTCGCTTGGGCATACAACAGCTCACAAAAGTCTTTATACGTATTCGTTTGAACCTGTTTTCCTACAGACACACAGAGACACAGGTTTGGTGAAGTTGTATAAAAGCGGATATTTGTCATCGTTTTATCGCAACTCAAGCGAGATGGCGCCTAAAAGATGCAATATCGCAATGATGCTGGCAATACATGTTGCCGGGCAGTAAAAATTGCATTTTACTTTCAGGAAATATGCTCGAATCGATCGGTTTCATACTAGTTTTACAACCATTAATTTAATTGATATTGCCGTCATCAAATACGTTTCCGCATGATTGAGGGCATTTTTCCCCATCTAGATCTCGATGTTACCGGGCACTCGATACGGTGGAATATAAAATCTCTATTAATTTTATTTTCAGCAAAAAATAATCCTTTTAGGTCATAAAATTTCATGGTCTATAAAAAAAATCAGGGGTCCATGTTCCGGCAGTGAATATGATTAGTCGCTTTACCGATTTTCATCGCGCGTTTGCATTCCTGGCATAAAAGAACTTCTGTTGGCCAGAGTTTATCGAATGGTAGTAGATTTAGCACTTGTATCGTGTTTTTTTTGTGGCTGTTCTAGAACCGACAATACTTTCTCTATTTATTATACTTAAAAATTAGTTTGCTAGCATTATTTAAGGTTTAATTTGGAAACTTATTAACAAAAAAAAAAAACTGAAGCTAAATAAGCGTTAAAAAAGTTTAAAAAAGGTAAAAGGTTGCTACAAAAACTCATTGAAATCACACACACGAACGTAGCGGCCGTAACTACACAAACAAAACAATAAAATGACCAATATACGAACGCCTCAGAAGTGCACTGCTAGCATGCTGGGGTGTTCCGGAACATGTTTCGTCTATATTTCACTGTTTTGTTTTTTCATTTGTGGGTAAGGAATATTGTTAGCCCGTACTCGCTGTCAATTTTTCACTTTTGGTTGCTCTAATTTATTAATGGCGTGGTTTGGTTCCACGGTTTGTGTGTTTGTTAATGTTCTGCTCTTTTATTTCTGTGCGCGTTCTGTGTACCATTCGTGAAAACTTCTATTGGTGTGTTGTTGAAACGTGATCCTACATAACGAGGAAAAAACACAGCTTCACGCTTCTCTGCCCAAAGCTCCGGTGCGTCGGCGATGCTCGAGAAACCGGGCACAAATTAAGTCATGAAAGGAACGAAACTGGAGCTCGGTACGCATTGAGAGTACGCCCAACCGGTAGAGTATTATATGGCACTCGAAAATCAAATCGCTTTAACACGATGACGGTGGTAGCACCGTTAAGGGGGGGGCGAGGGCAGGAATAAATAACGTTCCGGAAGCAAACATCAACAAAACTCACCAGAAAGGATTTCATCATTTTACAAATTTGTCGACTTTTTCTATCGCTGCGAGAAACTTCTATCCAAATTGTCACAATGTGTTCGAATGTGTCCGCACTGACCCGGTCGGGGTTTGGGTTTTCAGTCGCACACGCACAGGTACGAACGCGCCGAACTAGCAACACACGGTCGAGATATATCCGTCACTCGGTCCGACAAAAATCCGGGCAATGACTGAAATTCGTTCGAAGCAATTTGCTTTTATATCGAAAATAAACGCGTGGTGCGATTTTTGTGCTTTGAATATGCACACCTTTACGTGGACCAAGGGGGTTAAAACAAATGGCGATCCATTGCGATGCAAATAGGATGCTTGTATTTAGTGACAGTTGGAGGGGGAGGTATGAGAGATCATCCCTCTTTTCTCCTCCCACCGGCCAAGCCTAACCAGTGCCAGGATTTAAAAGAAGCCGCATGCGAAATGGTGGTGAAGTGAAATTGAAATAAATTACTCACTTATTCGGCCAGGTTCGATTGTGTCGTGTGCGTGCGATGAAAGCCCTGAAAGTGAGCGCGCTGATTCGTGTTCAGTTTCGGTGCGACAAATTTGTTCGACGTGACGTTCGGTCTGCATGGATGGTTGGTAGTTGCCGAACAGTTTCAAATGTGATCGGGATGTTAAGTGTTGGCATGGTCGGGAAGTAGTGGCTGTCGATGAAGCGCGTGCCGACCCCGGTAAGACCAATCGGGACAGCGAAAGTGGTTCCACTTTTTTAGTGCATTCTGCATCAGACTGCTAGAAGAGAGCAGCAAGAGCAGCTGAACTTGACCTTTATTAGCGCCTTTTGATACATTGGACGACGCATTCGTAATGTTACGGTTTATAATGCCAGTATGCATGCTATGTATATGATTGCATAATTGTAGTAATGGCCACTCACATTGACTAAAGTGTTACGTTTGATTTAGTATTGTGTGGTATGATTTTCATGTATGATATAATCCAATTTCATTAAAAGCTACGAGCAATCTTGCTAAATCTTGAGTAGCACAAAGCACAGGATGTTAAACATGATTCTCGTCATTTTGATTCATTTCTCGCCAATCTATTATTTTCCAAGGCCCCCTTTTTTCTAATTAAACCGCTTGTTCCGAATCTACGTTCTGAGAAAAAAAACAACAACGATAACGAATTTTTTCCCACGTTGAGGTTTATAGCTGAAAACATTGTGGGTGAATGAAAAACGAACCTGAAACCACACATAAAACAAAACACAAAAAACACTCATACGTGCATCACTTTGCACATTTTCGTCCAGGCCAACCATCCGAGTGCAATGAAACGTTCAGGATTGCTGCACAAAATAGGGCAAAAAACTTGGTCCAAAATTTACTCAAACTACCAACCGATCATCGCGTTGGTGCATTGGACTAGAGAATAAAGTAAACTCAAAAAAGCAAACATAGAACTGCAGGATTTCCTGTACCGTCAGCCAGTCCTGGAGGGCCAGAAGGAAAACAAATTGACGATCCAATCTCCGCCAACTCCTGGCATTGGGCATGTTTTTCTCGAAACCGTTTTGCTCATTAAAAACCATATTCCAGCGGGACACGGTAGATCGCTGCATCGTTTGACCGAATTGGGTCGTTTGGTTGGTGGGTGACTACGAGCTCATATAATGATAGCAAGTGCATAAGGAGCAACCAAACTACCCGTTTCGGATGCTTTTACGATGGGAATGGGTGGAGAAAATCCGACCCCTCGCCTGAACTGCGGAAGCCCACTCAATATCCAATAAACCATGGTGTTGGCAGGCTTCGAACCATAGGAGGTCAACATAACAACAACCGTTCACCGTTTGGCTAGCCCCCACGCGTCTGGCCGGCATCTTGAAGGACCCGTGCAATGATAGTACTTTCCCACTCGTGCTTCCGTGGGGTCCGGGTTTGCTGACTTTGGTTTCGGTTGAATGCACAAGTACGTGAGTGCTGTTGTTTATGGGAAGTGGAAGTGCATAATATAATAATGAATATATGCGACAACATGGGAGTTTCGTTGGCCCGCTCTCCCGTTCAAGGATCTGTTCGAGTGCAGACATTTCGCTATATGGGTGGTAACGGCGAGAGCTGACAAGCTACTGGTGCCCGTGCATGTGCATATCTGCTTGGTGCTGGCAAATTATAGGCAATCGAGCGCTACGGGAGGGCTGGCAAACGACAACTGCTTCCGCTGGCATTTTTGACGGCAAGTCTGCAAGGGGTTTTACGAAGCAAAATGCTAAAGTTTCGTCTTTCTTGTCTTGGTGGCCAACCGGAGCAGTCAAATGTCGTCTTTTATCTTTTCCAATCTCTTTCCGCCATTCGTTCGCAGCGAATCGTTGGTGGCGTTGGCGATGGCTGGATGGCTGGTCTCGCCAGGTCTCGCCATACCGGATGTTGTCTGTCTTGTACGGTACGTGTCACTTTAAGGTTGGCCACCATCCTAAGCGGTGGCATGCTTATAAAGAGTCTCGGTTTATCTGGCGCACGGTCTTCCGGCTTGGATACCGGCATGATGAACGTGCATGCTGGATGTACTGCAACACATTCCAGACAAACTTCTACGACTGCTTGTGCGACATTTACGATATGCGTATGTATTATCTAGCCTTTGCCTGTTCCGGTTCTCTTTCGATACCCGCTGTCCGCATTGGCAAATCCCGTGTCTCGTAACGTAAGCACGGAAGGGAAAGCCTATCGGCAGCAATAGAAAAATACATCTTGATCAGCACCATAAAAAGGCCACACAAACGGCAAACGAATGAAACATGGGTACACGGATAAATGCAGTAGCAAACGTCTCGCAGCGACCCTTCTTCTCATATGCTACGGTACCATGCGAGTAGAAACATTACGCGCGGAACCGTAAGCATAGGTAAAATTGCCATTATTTCAACATAGCAAACTTGTCCGCCATGCCGATGCCCCGATGACTGCCACTCTTTATGGTGGTTCTAGCCAACTGGTAACTTTTCTCGCTGTGCACTCATCCGCTCGGTGTAGGGCATTTTTGCATTAGGCAAAAGTGTTCTCCTACGTGCTGGAGTTAATGCATCACACATGCGTACATTTTCTTTCCATTTATTAGGAAAGTGTCGGGCTATCGAGAATGCAATCGATGCATTTGTATGTATTCCAAATATTGATCAAAGCTCTACTCTGCGTTCGTACAGTTACATTCAGAAGAATACGATGCATGCGAATCGATACACTATTTCTCTACGTAGAGTGTTCCGTTTTGGCAAAGTTCCGATGTAGTAGAGAGCAAAAAAAAAATAAATAAATAAATAAAATTTGAGACTGGAATGTAGTTTGCAGCTAACAGTCAGCGAGGCAGTTCTTCGCCTTCGCCCACAACTTCCTTTTTGTTACGAGACCGTGTGGTGGAAGCTATGGAAATAAGTATTAAAATACACCATGTTCCTTTTTATGTATGTAACTTCCTTTGCTTTCTGGCTATTTTTTGACCTACTTACCTGATTTTCCTCTTGTGCTCATTGTCTCGTAGCCGATCGATTTCCTATTGGGCTCGAACCCAATTAAGGTCATATGAGTTTGGTGTCCAAGATGGGTTTATTTGAAAAGTTTATTTTTATTTATTTGGAGTGTCAAGATCAGTCGGGTGCAAATTGTTAGTCAAACTTTGAAGGACATTTCATATGATATGCATATGGAACATAAACAGAATACGAATGACAGCAAACAGATTTTTAATCTGTGGAACACTTCTTTAATGCTTGTTTATAATATTTACATTTCTATATTAACGGGTTATTCAAATATTTTTACTGTGACTAGTATTACGAGTTATTGGATGATTTCTTAAACTGCTTTACTAAAGCTACTATATCATTGTCTAATTTACCAAAAAGCCTTGAGTGAAGAGTTAAAGACTTTCCAGACGATTTTCCATAAGTCGCTATGCTCGAGATACTTTAACATAAGTAATTGAGGCATTAAGCTGTGTTTGGTCATCGGCCGACCAGCTTTTGAAGAGCTTCGGTATGTTGTGCTTTAAAGTGCTCATTTATTGAACCCAACGTAATTGTCGTTCTCGTTTCGTATTCTCCCAATATTTGAATAATGACTCACGATGTAACTCATACATGATTTAGTCATAGGGTTCTGGTTATTTGAAAAAGCATGGTTGGCTAATCTGAACAACAATAAAACAACACATTTCCATGCAGAAGCACAATACCATGAAAAAACGACACATTCGCTAGCGAGTATCAAATTTAATAATAGAAAAACATTACCTTTTTCATACATTATGTATCATTTGCACAAACAAAACCTAAACCGAAGCGAAAGCATTTGCACGGTGCATATAAATAAGGTGACATGCGCTTGTGTTCCTTGCAGTACTCGGGGATGGCGCTTAATTACGAAGCAATCGCCTTGATGGCATTGCAGTGTCCCAGACATGGTGAATGAAGAATAAGCGGGGCATGGATGAAGCGAAATGTATTCCTTGCGATGAGTACGAGTATGTTCGGATCGAAAGCAGACCGAAATGTGGGACAAGTGATGGAACGTGTCCAATGGCACGAAGATTGTGAGACTAATTCAATCGACAGACATTTTTTTTTTCGTTGTTTGCCTTTGCACATCGCATGTTCCTCCGGTACGTTAATGGGCTGCCAATAAACGACAAAAGCATGACACGCTGCACAAGACGACACGGCATTCAAGAAATGGGAAAGATGCAACAAATTGGTCATACACTTTTGAATCTGACATCAGATAGATCAAGGTTATTCGAAGCATCGATTTTAGTTGTCTTTGTTGCTTCGCAAATGTGTATTTGATCAGTGCTTTGTTACGTATTGAAGGTAGCAAAAGACACGGAGCGTCAAATTATTCCTTGCATGCGTAGAATTTCTTTTAAGCGTACTAAATAATTTGGAGTAAGGCTTTAAGTAATTGCAAGGTAGTGTCCACACTTTGACATGTTTTGTTAGTGACCGCTCGTTTTATGACATCGATTGTGTAAAACGAGCATCATAAATATTGCACACTCACGCGTGTCCTAATGGTGGTCGAAGGCGTCAACGCCGAACGTTATGGCCGAATGCAACGCCACCATCCAACGACCGCATCGGAATGCCGCAGGTGTGACATAAAAAATCCTAATCAGGAAAATGCCATAAATCAAAGCGCCTGACCGTCGGCACACAGGCATGCTTCGAAATGCGCCCATCTCGTTTGGGCCCGTTGTCGTCTTCGTCGACATTCACTAGGCGACCATAGCTATTAAAGGAAGAAAGGGTTGTATCCAGCTAGGTCACCCTACTTGTCAATGCAGTGAGCAATAAAAATTTGTTACCACAAATGGGCAAACGAAACGATACGATGTATCTGGTAGGCGTTTCGAAAAGGATCGTACAAACCGGAAGCCTCTTTCTCTCTCTCTCTCTCTCTCTCTCTCTCTCTCTTTCTCTTTCTCATTGTCTCTCTCTCTCTTTCTCTTGCTAATCCAGCTGACAGCTGACAGCTGTTGTGTTGCTTGCCTAAGCACTACAAATTTTTATCTAACCGCCCAGTATACACACCGGATTGTACTCATCGTATCTTGGGACCTGTTGAACACAACTGGGTGGTGACCAAATTTGCAGAACAGCCAAACCTTACCACAAGTTTCACGTAGATCCTTTGATCGTTTGTAGATCAGCCCTCCACCCATGCTACAGGGGAAACAAAGTTGGTTGGTGAAAAATTTAATTTTCCATTTCCTCCATCTCGGCTGCAATAGCGTTCCTTCGCGCGTTGTCAGGGTAGGGGAGACGATCACGCAAAAACTTTATCCGGAAATAAAACGCAAAGACCACCGTTATGTGCACCATTGTCGGTTGTACCATTCCCAAACCCTCCCACCAATGCAGCTTTTTATGTGCAGCCGGGCCAAAACTTTCTCCGGTCACAACGAAACGGTAAGTGCCGACAGATGAGTAACATAAAAATTAAACACGTGAAAGAAGGGGAAAAGCAGATGATTAACAAGGGTATGGATAAAGTCAAATAGAACTTTGCAAACTTTGAATGCGATTGCAGTGAACCAGTTCATTGATAGCAAAAGACGGAACCGTATCCACGTGGGATCGGGAGTTGTTGGTGCGAGCTGTGCATACGACATTCCGCAAAAGCCCCGGGGTAATGCACACGCGCCACTTGCATAGTAAATGAGCTTTTTTGAGGAGGTGGTGGAGGTCAGCCAATTGGAGGAGAATCGCCGACCGTGGAAAACCCATCCATCGAATGTGCACTCGACGGTTTGTGATTGGGGGCTGCGTTCGGGATACAATTATACAATCAACCGCGAATGACCGCGACCAAACGAATAGCGAGTACACCACGTCCGCAATGTAAAAGCGAAAGCCACAAACTGTGCGGTCGGGATCGTTGAGATAAAGGTAGGAGGGCGGGAGGGTATGTAGGATATTACCCAACGATACTTTTGTGGTAACGATAACGAAAACGACAACAGTGCTCTGGCCTTCCTGCCATACTGTACGTACGTTGCAGTAATTTTATTGATGAATTGAATAACTGTAGCTTTGTAATAGATTCGTTTTATTTGTAGTTTGGACAACTAATGCTCGAGTCGAGTTTTTTTTTTTGCCAATTCCAATGTTTGCCAATTGCCAAAATCTCCAATTTTCTTTAATCGATAAGCGATAGGTGATATGTCAAATCAATAGGAGGATCAATCATTGTTTCCAACTAGATAACTAGTTGTATAAATGATAAGAGGGGATTGTTTGGCACAGTGGAAACGGTGCTGGATTTCACACGCTTGGGTCGGAACGAATTCCCATCTGAACCATCCTCCCGTAGCATAAACTAAATATACTGACTTGATCTACCCAAAGTCGATTTATCCAGCTACGGAAGGCATGACCTAAATAGGTGTCCTAAATAAATCTGAATCTTAGCGTAACTAAATCTGAAATTTTCTCTGAGACAGGAAAATCTGATAATTATAATTTGATGTTTGAACTTACTTTTTTACGTTCTGGTGTTTATTATTTAGACTAATTTCAATTAAGTTGTGCTTATTACAGTCAATCACCCTACGCCTGAAAGCGTTCAATGCTGTAGGTTCCCAAGAATTAAGAAAAAAAATCAAAAATATCCTTTATCATGGGCTGCACCGAGTCCACCGACAGAATCAGTCCAAAATTCCATCTGGATCAATCCCCTGTAGCAAAAATCGACTATCCAGCTAAAATTGACCAAGCCAGAAATTGCAGGCATGAAAGGTTGTTACGCAAGGAAGAAGTATCCAAATACAAGTACTATATGCCAATTTAAGGATTTCTGAGTGAGATAATTATTCGCTCTTTGAGTTATAGTAGAGTACAACCATTATGCGCTATATAGTGACGGCGTCCGATCAGATGGAATGTTATTCCTGGCTTTACAATCATTATTAATAATGAGATACAATTTTTCAATATTTTACAAATTCCTTCAATGGTTTTCAGAATTTGTTTGCAATGCTACATTAGCGTTTCGAATTCTCTGTACCTTAGTGACTTCATTAACTCCTTAAGCATGGGAATGTTGGAAAATAAAATCGATGGACTTTTTTAAATCGTTATTATAGCAGGAATATTTTTTTACTTCATTAATTATTAATAGTAGTTACAATTGTTTGCTGCTGTTGTTGAACTAAATGCTAAACTTGATACAAAATTCAAAGTCAGTTCAGTTACAATACGAGTACACATGGCGTTGGCTATAGGACTAGGAGGTTGTCAACTGTTTCCTCATTGTTTAGAAAATTGAGCAAAGAAAGATTTGGAGGAAAGTTGTTGTATGAAACGACAATTTTCAAATACACACCTTGATTTTGTGGACCTCAATTTTGTGGCTGCCTGCGCAAGTAGAATATGTATACCTAGTGGCCCTTTTCAGAGGAGTGAACCGATGGGTGCCACATACCGAGATAGCTAACGATGGCGTTACCAAGAAGAAGTGCAACAAGCAAATTAATTTCCTTATGACAACACTCACTTACTCGATTTTTACCCTAAACAACAGCCCCCCTAATGCTTCTAAAAATCATCGACACTACTTATTTAAATATCTAAATGTATGCAAGAGCTGCATAGATTAGATAATTGAGTGAAGTGAATTGAAGTGAATTTACTAAAATGGAGACAAGATAACGGAACTGAAATTTAATTTTAAAATCGAGCAGAAAATAGAAGTCGTTCCGCTATTTTGTGCATCATGCTCAAAGATTCCGAGCTCAGGGATTTCATATCCGCGATATAGAACATAAAGGTAGAAAAGGCCTTGAAAACATTGTCAGCCTAAATAGGGGTTTACAATACAGCGAAAAGGCAGCATGCTAAAATAAATAAGTCAATACTTTGGCATTTGTAAAAACTTATCATTACGCTACAAACGCTACTCCGTGTTATAATTGCTGAATTATATAAGTGCATAATAATGAATTGGGTAATATTTGTATGTTAGCTCAATTGACTCAATTATGTGTGGAATGAATACAAAGGGAATACATTCATAAACGTTGGAACATTTCCACACTTAAGTGTCATTCGATGTGCTCATTTTAATTACGCCGTTCTCCATAGAGAAAATGCTTTCAAGGATGCACGAAATAGTTTCTCTACTCCGCAAGAGCTGTTCAAGTTTTTTTCAACCGCTTTAAACGTTCCAAACTCAAACAGCAAAAATCATTAGCTTTGTTTTCTGGCGTCAGGGAAAGATGCAACTTTAACCAACCACTGCATGGTACGGGAAGGTGTGCTGAGGTTATGCTGCAAAGTATCTGTGAGTACATAATATGTTCCCACATCGACAGTTTTCGTCGGTTTTGGTTGAGGGCGTTTAGTTGGTTGGTTTGTGTCGAAAAATCAATTTACCCCATTTTATGACACTCGAAAGTGTAACCATTTTGCCCCAGAGAACGTTCTGTTCTTGCTCAAAGCTTATGTGTGTGGCAGACAACTTTTACATAAGAAGAACCTGCTATCGGTGGCTGCAAAGTGGCACTGTTTCATAGAAGATTTTTCATTACACACATACTTCGTTATTTGAGCGTGTTCGGTCGTGATGCATCCTTCGGATCGGCTACTGAAGTGCTCGTTTCCGGCGAGACTTTCACCCAAGAGATTACTTTTCATATGATAGTTTTCTTTCTCAACTGCTATAGTGTCTTGGTGTGTGCTGTGCGGTTGGTTTACGTTCCGATGTGGATTTCTGAAGCAGGGCAGGCTCACAAGCAGCGCTCACGTTTTCTGTTTCAAGTTGGAGTTTCCTCTTTCTACTACAATTTGACCCGATGATGCTTGTCATGCTTGTGTCCTTGGTCTTGTGATAACCTACCTTAAACGTTGTTCGATGCACAGTTTGGTTTAGTATCAAACAAATGGCAGAACGAAAGGTTGTGTAAAATTGTAATAGAATACAGTTGACAATACTTTGGAACATCATTTATCACAGCATTGCATAGACAGACAAATTATTAACAGCTTTAAAATAAAAATGTTTTATTGCCGTGGGTATTTTTCAAACATTTAAAAGGTGTACTCTTTTTGCCTCACTTTTGTTGCCATCACGTTCAGTTCTATAAATCAACATTTTAATCCTAACATCTCTTGAGGTCTATTAAGAACCTTTGTTCGCTGTTGTGTGTATACGACAAAGGGGAAAAATGTCACAGCAGCGAAAAAGCGAGGAATTGTAATAAACTGCAATATTCCCTTATGGAAAATTGCCCATAAATTAATCTTCAACGGTTACATACAGAACAGAATTGAGTGTTCATTTCAATTACAATTATGATTTTTCACATAAATCAACTTTATTACTTTCTCCATCGATTTATTCAACCGCTTCATGACGGACTCGTGTGTGACTGCTTGTGTTGTTTCGCATTTAAATGATATCTGAAATGAGTTTGCACAATTCTCAGTAGCGATCTGTTATATCGTTGTTTTCCCACACCAAGGTGAAAATGGGCTAGCGGTAGTACGGTATGTTGCAGTAAGCAAAAGTAAAACAAAGAGCAAGAAAAACATGAAACAAATTGAAAACACAATCCTCATACTCTCACGATATGACCGTCGAAAACCGTTCAATTCAACCATAAAATGACGATGGTACCTTTTTTTCGCAAAATTAGCGACGATTTTCGCGGCATTCAAACCAAACCGAATTGAAATTGTGATTAAAAATGAAAACGATAATTAATTAAACATGAAACCTACTTTATTATTATTGGGTTTCTTTGATCGTCGCTTGTTTGTCTATTAGGTTTCCACACTACACCAAGCTTCCGTATCTGATTCTTTTCCACGCGGGCTTTGGAATAACCATAACCAGTTTCAAATTTTTCCGGGGTATTGGGTTATTGTGTAGCGGGGCTGGTCTTCACACGACAGGACCGACCCAAAATCCCATCCGGATCAATCTTCCCTATCTCCGCTAAGGGTTAAATAACGTCATAGAAAGCCAGGAATGGCAGGCCTGTACATCTTGAGCTTGTTGTTCCGATAAAGAAGAAGAAGAAGAAGCTATAAATTTGATGCAAGCATTCTAATTTAAAATTCAACAAGGCTTAAGCTTTCGTTAGGCAACAAATCAATTGGAAATTGTTCAATTAAATGAGAGCTCCTTTTGCCTCTAATGTGTTGGTCTCAAAACATGTATTCGTCATCAGCATGTTATTAAGAAGTAAAAAGCGTCTCGATTCGCTTGTTATAAAGCCATAAACATATTTATAGAGGACGGATAATCGTAAAAGATTATATCAAATATTATTCGCATTTAGTGCAGCCATTATGACGTTCGACAAGCTGCTTGCTTCCAGTTATGTTCTGTCTCTTTTTTTTATTCTTTTCTGTATTGCGCCGTGTTTGCTTCGAACCCTTACAACCTCACATCGCAGCGAAGGGTTTTTGTTCCGCAAAAAACGACCGCTTTCCGCCATCACTTAAGATATCCTCTTATAAACCCCTAAACGTTCAGCTTGCGAATGCTGTTGGTATCCAGAATCCTGGCACTGTCACCGTTGTCCCATTTCGGGTAAGAACGGATCTTGGAATGGTTTCTTTATTTAAATTTCGCTTATGAATAATATATGAAGTCAAGGGAGCAGCAATCCGAAACGCGATTTCGACTATCCTCTGGCCAACGGTTCTCCAGCCTTCGTTTGCGGCTTAAATTGTCGCATGGTGACGCGAAGCAGCAGTACTATCATCAACAGTAACCAAGGCACAAACACATGAAAAAGACGGCCTGAGTGAGAGGGTGTTAGTGAAAGAAAAAGCAAAAACAACTACTCAGTTGCGTGGCCCACCTTCGAGAAACGGTTACATCGTGCTGGAGGTGGCGGATTTTTTGTTGTCATAATCTTTCTTTACAGAGGAGGCTTGGGTGGAAATTTATATGAAAATTCATAAACCACGGTCATTTCGCATTCGCTGGCTTGAGGTCGATAAACTTATGAAGATATTTGCTATGTCGTCAATGAATTGACGGAATTTCTTCGATTTGCTCAGTTTTTAAGCGCTTGATTGTCGGGTAGTTTTACCGATTGTTGCGTTATGGATAGAAAGATTACCAGCAGGATATACGCTTTGTATGCCGCACAGAACATCCTTTCTGTAGGAAGCCCGATATTATGCTCCACTGAAGCTTTAATAATTCTCTAGTCGGATGTATGCTATCAGACTTTAAACCATTGTTTAAACGCCACTAATAATTTTATCCTCATGGCCAAACAAAATGTTGGCGATTTCTCAACTGAACAGAAATTCATGAACTTCTTACAAAAGTTTATTACTTAGTCATCGATAGTACGTGTCATTCTTAGAGTTGTCGAATGATATATTAATATACTAAATCATGCGAAATAGTAACAACAAAAGCGCTACTTAATTTAACATTTGAACTGTCTTCGAGAGAGCCATCTTTTGGCAATCTACAACTTAAAAGCAGTACTTTAAGAATTAATGCATGAAAACAATTTGTTCAGAAATGATCTGTTCAGAATGATCTTAGGTATATGTTTTAAAATAGCTCCACGTGATGGTACAAAGGTAGCAAATTAGCATTGGATATGAAAATGTTTTTTTTATTCATTTCACAAGCCTGAATGATAATGAAGCACACTAGATGTATTATTTTACAAGTTTATCTTTTTCCCCCGGCGATTAAAGTTTTCAGTGCACAAAAGCGTGAATAAACCATCGGTATTCCTGGGAGAATTCCAATAAAAATGCCACTATATGAGGCGTGAAAACGCTCTCCCTTGGGACTGTTCCATTACAGTGAAAGCGATTAAGCTGAACGGTGTAAAACAATAACGGCGACCAAACGTAAACAAAAGGCTCAAAGAGTGTATGTCGTTGTGAGTCATTTGCATTACAATTGATGGTAATTGGGTGCTTTCTATGCTGTCCCTTTGACAACTCTTTGCCATTTTTGTTTGCTCATTTTAACAGAATAACAAAGGCTTTATGAACGAAACGGGGCAAAGGTTTACCATTTAATCGCCTCATAACTATTTCCTTGTTCTTTTTCGGTTTGGTAAATTAACATGCCTCACCGAGCACTATGAATTTTATACTGAAAAAGTATCCTCGTGTGAATACAATGGCACAAAAAGGCTGATAATTATCTATTAACATGCTTTGAAACAAAGACGATGAAACGAATGGGGTGTATAATACAATAGTAGTTATGGTGATGCATGTTTTAATTACATTTTTCAAACATTTTACAATAATATTCACTTTATAAAAAAAATCAAATTCAGCACTATTATACATGCTAAAAGTAAGCTAAAAAACGTAAAAATAAGTTTTTATTGTTAGTAGTTATCTGTAAGTCTATTAGATAGCAATTCTTTTCCTTTTCATAATTCTTTTTGTTAGCAACTTTGTAATACAAAATCTACAATATTTGCTTTGAGCTGATCGACAACTGATGCTTACAATATTAGATCCGTTCGTTTGAAATCAATCAAAGAGCCGCCAGAAAATGGGACACGATTTTGGCGTTTTCAAAATTACCATATACATGCTGTGACATGTCACAATGAAGTTTGAACATATTTTTCATTTGGTAAAATTGTGCTTTAGGTTACTTGATCCTGGGAGTTGTTCCAATGAAAGACAACATTGCAACAAAAAGACAGCCGAATCACATCAAGGAATGTTACATGTTTAGGGAGATTGTTCTTAGCTAAAAAGGCGTCGATTGGTAATTTCAACGCAAAGAACACTGTTTGTGATAGAAGGCCCAAAACCTTCCAAGACGATGGTTTGATGACTTTGCGATGGAAATTTGCTCCGAAATGTTAGAAGAATTTTCAGCGATGCTAGGAATGACGTACCAAATAGGAATGACATGAAAATATGGAATAATTTTCATATTTTTCAAAAAAAATATGGGAAAACACTGTGGATCTAGTACAAGTATTAACATACGTAAAAGAATGAATTTAATTTACACAATACGAAAATGGGATCGCGAAAACAAAATACTTTCCTAACATTACTTTGAATACTATTCGACAACATCTGTTTATACCTTTATATGAGTAGAGTATATCAAAATGTATCAAACGAAAAAACGAAAATTAATTATATATTTGACGGATACATAGAGACAGACAAAAATATCGCAAAAACTGACGGTATTAATTTGATTTACTGAGTATTTCCGGAACCACAAGTGTAATCCTATCAAATTATGTGTACCATATTACAAGTTGAACTTGAAATGTTTCGTAGTAAATATCGTAAATATCATACTTCTTCGGCCGACCAGGGATTGCAATCGAACACTAGTGGTACAATTGTATAAGAAGCAGTGAATGGTACAATGCAACCGATAGAACGGTATAGACGAGAACGATAAAATAGAGTGGTAAGATATCGAGTGGATCAAGCGTTAGAATAGACCAAATCTCCCATCGGAATATCTCAGCACTCGAAGATAGCACTAACCGAAACCTTGCCACTACTGGATCGCCTGCTTCAATTTGTTCGGCTCCAGCGCATTTTAACTAAAGCACCTTTCTTTGTGGTCCTTTCCCCCGGTGTGGAGCACATGTAAAGTGGGATCATCATGACTCTTCACCCACGGAATCAGTATACAGGCTCAGGCGTTGGGTGCTTTTCAGCTTTAGTCTCAATTTTCATGGACCACCTCGAGACCGCAGCCGCAAAACGGGCTGACTCGTGTAGAGAAACTCAACGCCGTACTACCATTCGCTCGAAAATCCGCACCAATCATTCCGGTAAATAAACTTCATCGACGATGAATGATTTGAATAATCCTGCCCTGATCCGATCTCGCACCGCAAGAAATGTGCCTTGAAAACGCACTCCATTTGTGATCGCTACCGACGACGGTCTGAGAGCAACCATCCCACAGCAACATTATGAGACCATGGATTGTTTGCTTTGGTGAAGGTGAAGAAATACATTTCATTTCCCCAAGAACACTAAATCGGCTCACTTTTCCTGCCCTGGATGCGGACACCAAAAAATAAAACAATGCCACTGGCGGTCGGTTCAGCCGGCTGAAAGCCCTAACGAGAATGGAATGCGCCCTCTCACGCAAAAGCACCCACATTTAAAGGATCCTATCTTGGGGTGGGCATTGCCCTGTGGAAAAAATACACACAGAATTGGGAGCAATACGTGCGTATGTACAGCCAAAACACACATAGTGGTGGTCGGAATCCTTGTGCAGGAGATTGTGCAACAGACGCTTGCGAAAGCTAACCTAAACCGACACAAGGATACAGATGCTACCGCTTGGGAAGCACACCGGTTCGTTATCGCATCGGTTTCAGCAGGAAAACACGAAAATAAACTGATGCCGTCTGCAAGAGCGCAAACCCCTAACCAAGATGGTTCTTCCCATTCTCTCCTTTGGCGGCATGGTGTTAGAAATAGAAAATTACGTTTAAATTCGTAATCCAAAGATTTATGATTGCGATAAACGTAATTTTTAGTAATTCTCCATTCGGCACGGGCTCCTCTTCTTTTGGGGGTCCAAGCGAACGGTGGCAAGCGTTTGCTGCGGTTCGGTCGTGTTAGCTAACGGTGGCCATCACACAAACGATCCCCTCCGGTTACCGAAGCCTAGGAAGCCGTTTTTGCGCTCTTCCGTGAATGAGAAATGGGTTACAATAAGCATTGCAAAAACCACCACAGCTTCCATACGCTATTTCCGCATCCGGTCGCTTGCTGGTTATGGGTGGAGCGGTCACGAGCCCTATTACCCATCCCCCGATGCAGTGATCCCTATGCAGGACCAGGTGTGTATTTGTGTGTGTTTTGACATGTTTGTGTGGTTATGTGCACCCTTGAAGTTCGGGAACCCGCTGAAGCCTTCGAGCTCGCTGAGCGAACCGAAAGCATGGCAATGTAATCAATGTTGACTTTATGTGTTTTGAATAACAAATACACTTTCTTGCGGTAGCGGCTGTGTGCCGCAGTGTTCTTCTCGGTGGCTGTGATTCAATTCCTAGGGTAGTCGTTCCTTCTCATTCCAGCACTGGAAATGCTAAAATAAATGACGCAGGAGCCGTCTCATGTCTTACCACGTGGCTCGTGGTACATACCAGATAAACCTCTCCGCGTTTCTTATTTCCTCAAGGATGGACCTTTGGCCTTTGGTTTGCTTGTCGGCAAGAAGCTTGCAACCGCTCTAGAACAATGTTCAGCTTCTTTGGTGGATAGGAATCGTATGACAGCGGTCACAAACATACAACGACTAGCAGTTTAATTCAATTGTCATGCTTAAAATTGGCTGGTTTTGTGCGAAGGTGAGCCGAGTGCAGTTCGAACGGTAGAAAACATCACGAGCCGAAAGGGTAGAGCAGTAACTTTCGCTTATATGGATGGTTCTTATAATCGTTTAGATGGCTTTTTTATCCTTTTTTTAATTTAAATTATCAAAGTCTTCTGATTCTTTATTTCAAGGGTTATAGTTCTAAACCTCCTTTATTCTCCCGGTTCAAATGTATAATCCGAGGCATCCTATCGCGTGTGGGGGAGATTGTCAGCTATATATCCTTTTTTGGTGTTGTTGTTTGTAAATAATATCCGGTTAGTTTATCCACCGATCTACTGGACCTCACAACATGGATTTCATCCTGTGTGGATCTGGGTCGAGCTTATGTCGGGTTGTGGTCGGTGGTTCATCTTTGTGCTTTGTTTCCCTTTGGGTGCTCCACTCCATTTTTTAATATTATTTATATTAGTTTTTGTATTTATTATTCGCTTATTTATTAATTTTGTTGTGTATGAGTGTGTTTCTATCTGTACTTATTATCATTGAATGTTGTTTCCTGTTGTTAGCCTGTTAGCTAAAATCGTCCTCATTTGGTGTACAATTAACGAAAGAGTTGATTTTTTAACAAACAAGAATTGCATACAAGTTTTTCTTACTCTTTCAGTACGTATTCAAACCATTGCTTCCTTAAAATGGTTTAATTTGCTTTGTTGGAGAAGCTGATATCACGTAATTTTAGTAAAGGAGTCTAGTACTAATTAGATTGCATTGAAAACCACACTCTCATCGGTAAATTGTTACATTTTTATTTGCCATGATCAGTTACTAACTAGACAAACTTGCAGTCCAGCTTCTTTTCTACCTTAAGCGTATAATGCTGGCTTGCCTGGAACTGTGCCGAAAAGCAGTTGTGTATGAAACACTGATTCAGAGCAGCACAATCTACATCCAACGCAACCATTTGACAGGAAAACTGCAATGTCGTTGCACAGCTCGAGATAGCATCTCTCTGAGGGTAGCATCCCGGACCCGGCCCGGGTTCGTTGGAAATATCCGGTAAATCCGGACTACACGTGTGTAGCACGGTTGGTGAACCGGCACGAGAACAATTTGCGGATTGAAATGTCTTGTTGCATAACCATGGATCGTTGTCTTTTCCCGACAAACATGCAGACCAGTAAGACTAACCTGTGGCTGTCTGCATTGTGCTTCGTGTATGGTACTACAGCGTTGCTGTATACAAGCGTCAATTCCGTTAAAATATGAGAAATGTCAAGAGCTTGTCTTGTTGTTTGCACTTTCTCAGTATCGCCCAGTTTGCAGGAACTACATTCAAACTTGAACTAGCACGAACCTGTATTCACCATCGAATGTCGTGCCGGCATATACCGATCCTGATACTGTTCCAGTCGCCTTCGGTGTTTCCGCTCACATTCCGCTTGGCTTGCACGTATCTCAATGTGACACCGCCCACATCCCAGCGGTACCTGTGTCGCCTGCAACGGTATAATTTTCAAATTATCACATTGTTTGCTGGTAAATATACTGTAATTAAACTGGGAAAATGGTTTTCCATTCATTTTAATATTGGCATGGACGCTATCAACGGTAGCAATCGAGATTGGACTGGATCGAAGTGCTGCTGCTGCTGCTGCACATCGGACAACATCTATCCGTTGGAATTTTCCCTAAAGCTTCGCAGAGGCACCGTGCAGTGGGACATCTGCAGAAGGACATTCGCTGTAATATCTCGCTCGGTCATCGATGTTCAATGCGACATCGTCGGAGCATTCGTTCGATACCGTCGGAAGAGTCATACGCTCACCGGTGGCTTAATTTATTTCCATCTACATTCGGTGTCGTTCGCTAAATACTGGCACGTAACTGGACTATCCAGTGTACATTATCGTGCGATTCGCGGGCTATAAATCTAATTCTAATTTAGTTGTGATCTAAATTATAAACCCACACACCTGCTGAGTGATCACAAACCCATTACGATGCTTCGGGTCTTTTCCATTGATTGGTAGATTTTTTTCCTCGGAATTGCTGCGTGGTACCGTGCTGTGGATATACTACAAACTACCGGCACTGTGATGAAACTGTGATGAAAGAGCGACAGATTACGTGCATTTCTGTCCATTTGGTTAATTTGAACCCATCAGTACGTTTTAATGAGTGTTGAGCATCCCCACCGCTCATTGTGATGAGTTTTTGAAATATATTTTGTATATATAGTTAAAGTATATAGTTAAATAAGTTAGTAGGTTAAGTTTATTTATATTTTTAACATTTTTACAATCATATAATAGTAATTGTAATTATGATTGTGTCCCTAATTATATCCTTCCTTAAACCACGTTAGTGGGGGCGGCCCGGTGGCATTATGGTAGGGGCACCGGTCTTCACACGAACGGAGCAGACCAAAATTCCATCCAGACTAATACCCCGTACGCAGGACTGACTTTTCAGCTACGAGTAATTAAAGTCACAAAACGACAGAAATGGCAAGCCTAGACCTCTTGAGGCTGTTGGATTGCCGATGTTGGCAACTTGGCTGATGTAAATTTTAACGACTATACATGATTTGACGTTTTAGTCAAGAGAAAATTGGCCATTTACTACAGCAAAACAAAGATTATACGATATAAAATCATGCAAAACCGTTTTGTACTGTTTGTTTTTGTTTTTTCTTTCTATGTTTTTGCTCCAGTGTTTTCTTTCCGAGATGTTGAAGCTCTCGTTGCCTTGGTGGGATGGAGCGGCGATTGTTAACATTAATCTTTTCGTCATTCATTAGATCCATTAGCTACTTACGACTTTCAGTCGTAAACGTAGCATCGATCGTTAGATGACGAACATTCTTCAAAACAAGATTTCATTTGGCCATTCGCTAAAATGCTCCACGGTCGTGCCGTGCTGCTGCAACCCTTCAGGCGTATCTGGCGCCAGATAATTCAGCGTTTCACCTCTTTACCCAAAAATCCGTCGTAAAGTAAAGCTCTGCGGGACCACTCACCCGGGCAGGGGGAAAATTAAATTAATTTGCCCTCGTGGCTGTGCCTGTTCCTATTTCCTGGAGGCTTGTATTACGCATTGACGCTATGACCGTTTGCCAGTGCCAAAGTAGCGCCCTGGATGGAAACCGTTTAAGTTAATTACCCCTTTTCCCGTGCGCGATCCTTGCCGAAAGTCCCAGTTTGCCCGAAAAGTTGGCTCAAGAGCCATGACCCTTTTACACATGTTACTCATCCCCTGCACAGGAAAGACACAAGACATTGAATGTTGAGTAGCTGAAAAGAGCAATGAACAAAAAAAAAAAACACACACACACACACACTAACGGTGCACAAAATGGAAGCGAGCTAAGTGTCTTTCCGCGTGCAAACCATCGTTTCGCACCCGTCACCCTTTCGGCAGGCGAGAAAAATTGGATTCGCGCCACAAAACTTTACATTCAATTTGTCCTAAAATCCGGCTACCGGTTGTGCAGTACACGGATGATATGGGATGGAAACGCACCACCCATAGCGCATTGTAACGTTGAATTGGGATAGAAAAGATATCCCTGCCTTGGTTCACTTACCATTTTGTGACTTTGTTGTCATTTTCAGCGCGGCCGAGGGCACTTGTTGTCGAGGAGCAGCCCGGGCAGGTTGGAGGGGGGGGGGGGGGGGGGGGGGGTGATAGGGTCCGATGGTGGAGATGTGCCACCCGGGTAGAACCGTTTTTATTCTCTTCGCCGAGGCTACTCTCCTAATGGATGCTAATTGCTAGTAATCGAGCACCCAAGTCGAACAAATATCTCATTCCTAAAAATAAACCCCCAGTCTAACTCGCATCATCTCTCCTGGTTGATTCAGTGTGGGAGCTATTCGGTTGCCAAGGACTAACGGCAAAATGGAAACAAAATGGCGACCGATGCTATGGCGGAGGGGTATGACGAGAGCAAAGGATTAAAGGTTGTTGTCCGTATCGTAAAAGCAATCCGGTCCTTCACATGGAAGGCCCCGAAGGTTAATTAGGGTACGGATGAGTGGATTTTATCGCTCTGTCTGGCTTTCACGAGGAAGCCGTTTTTCAAAACAAACCTTTCCATACATTTTTGCTCCAGCAGCGGTAAGCCTTCTTCGGGATGCTTGCCTTGCTCAGATCAGTCAAGCCAAAACCGTTCGTTCCGAACGGAAACCCTGAGAAACTGGGGGTTTGCAAAAAAGTTGCACCCCAAAACGAGGACTCGCCTACCGGATGAAGTGATGCTGCTTTATAATATTGTTTAAGAAAAATTCTAAAGACCTTCTTGCAGAAAGAATGAATTTCCGCTGCAAAACACTAATTACTTCCCGTGTCTGTGTGCGGGTGTGTTTGGATCACGATCAGCGACAATCGTTAGGCTCTCGTGCGCCATCCTGAGGTAACCGACATACACCACAATCGACTGCGCGGAGCCGAAACCCCGGCCAAGCCTTCCTTACGGAAATTATTGTGCTGGCATTGTCTGGCAAGCAACTCGCGCGCGCCTGCAAACAGTCATGACATCGTCCGAGCCACCACCAATAAGCATAGCGAAGCATAGAAAGCACACCCGGAAGCTAAACTATTTCATGCCAAACCCTCTCGCTGGCCATATACTCTATCAACGGCAGCTTGAGGAATGAAAAGAGAACAGCACAGGCAACGCCACGGACTGGAGACAGATTCCGGAAGTCGATTTCAAGCCGGATTTAACGAGAAAAATGAGAAATATGAAACCGGGTAAAACGTTCCGGGTGGCAAGAAAGGAAAGAAAAAAGTTTTTTGGTGGAATGCCTACGCAGGCAGGATAAAATAAAACAAAAAAATAAATATATATCAGCGCGTCACCGGTTTCGTTCCGGTGACGGATGGTTTCTCAGACTATTCGAAGCTGCTTTTTTGTTGTTGATGCGTACCTCTCACGTGTTTCCCACGTCAAACCCCCTCTAACGACGAACGACGCGGATGAAAAGAAATAATGAACTATTTTTCCCACTGACAGTTTTCTAGTTTTCATCACCATCGTCAACCTGCCGCTATTCACCGGATCGTTTGGGATTTAGTCTTTTTTTGTTTCCTGTTAAAGCTTCCATGACGCTTTTCGAGTTAGTTTTGAGAACGAATAAAAACTAGAACGGTTCGCTTGCCTCTTTTCCTGCTGCTCTTTCTCCATCCACTTTTACCTTTTATAGCTTCCGGTAGGTATATGTGTGGCAAGGTTAAAAGACTTGCAAAGCATAACCCGGGGCATAGTTGGGCGCCATTTTCGGGCCCTGATACCTTCGCCGAAGGTGTAAAGCGTTTGACTTGATCGTGGCAAAGCCAACCGAGCGGAGAATCGCGCTGAACGAAGACATTGCGTTTTCGAGACGAAGAATTCAAAGACACCGATGAGCTGAAAAAAAGGAAACCCACCGGCTGGTTCGTTTTTGGAGGGGCCGAAGTTAGGAGTGCATTACGGGACACACAGCACCGGATGCGAGTGGAGCCGACTTCCTTAGTCTGGTTTACCGAAGGCACAGCAGATGACGGGTTTGGTTGGTTCAACTGGAAAATTGAGTTTTCAATGCAGCCAACTTTCAGCATCATACACACACTGACAACAAACCGTCTGTCTTCGCTATCCGAAGTGAAAGCATACCGCCCGGCGCACGAGGGTCACCACAATCCGGCTCCTCCGACCAGCGAACGATAACTCCCAAAGGAGTGCAAAAGGCACATGATGACGATCCGCTAGAGGTTTTCCGACAAACGGTTTCTCTGGGATCGTAGGACGAACAGGAAATGCCGCTATATGCGCTCCGTGTCGTACCAAAAAATTGTCGTTTTAAGCATGGTAATAGCTTTCTGCAATCGAGGCTGATCCCAGCGTCCTCTGACAACCTTTTGTTTTTTTTTTACCGTGAGACTGATCTTCGCTATCTGCGTAAAGTATGAGTGTTTTCTTGGGTCAACAGTTTGATCTTGAGCATATTTAGAGTTGTTTCTTGCACCAAAAGCGCTTATCTTGGGAACCTTAGCAGCGTCGTTATTGTTATTGTGGCAGCACACTGTAAGGAATGGTAAGGATCAGTCGAACTATTTTTTTTTGACTTAACGTTTTGACACGGCATCCCAGGTAGCGAAAAACGAATCACTGGTAGTAGTAAAATTTATATTTTTATTTTGCTTTATTTTGTTTATTTCTGTTTTTCCGCGAAATAACAATGCGCAGGGTTTTTACCTCGCGTAATTCACTAGAAGAGAAATGGAAGGCCGTGACAACTTTAAGACCTTTCCAGCAGTATAGCAATCCATCGCGAGTACAAGGTAAATTCTCTCTCCTCTCAAAATAATACGCCACAACGCTTATCCAACCCATGGGAAAACTACCACAATCGCTCCCTGTGGGAAAGGAAATCTTCATTAGAGATATTCTAGAATGTGTTTTGGTTGTTGTTGTATGGAAACACCATTTTCTTGGTCTGCAGAGGTTGGGACAAGAAAACAACATAAATAATGTATGCATTAGACCAAGACAAAAAGGGAACAGATAGCTACAGCTTTTTGTGCCAGTTTCATTACCAAAGCATGAAAACAACGCGAACGGGCGAGTCGTGAACAAAAACAATCCACATTCACTTATATTAGCTCAAATTTCATGCAAATATATTTTAGATGGGTTCAAAATCGTCGAATGAGAAAACGTGCTTTCGATTCCTGCGCAAAAATTAAACGAGTACAGCTATGTGCAGAATTTTTTGTTGCTAGTTCGGCCTAAAATATTTTGGAAAACAGACATCCTTAGTCATCAGCGTTGTAAGGACAGTAGATAGAAATATACATAATAAGAAGTTATCCGTTCATAAATCATTTCAAAGATTCCCATTTTAGCATACAATTCGAAACTCATTCGTCAAGAGAACTTTCTTCACTTGCGGCAAGTTTAACCTATGGTAGACTACGGCCGCCCTAGCTCACCCGCAGCTAAACGAAATCACTCACTGTGTACACTTAGTTCATCATTTTTGACAGGTACTGGTAGATAAGTCTATTCATGTTTCGTTCTCCAGTTTTTGCACCGAACACGGTACAGCAGTGGTTATAGCAGCACAACCACACGGATCGGAATGAACGCAAACAGTCATAATTCATCCGGCTCGGCAGCACGCCTTTATCCGTGTGTGTATGTGTTTGTGCGCGCTTTTTTCTGCTTTCTATTGTAAATGAAATTTATTTCGCACCCATCAACCCGTCCTAATTCATATGGCGCCAAACAACCGACCAAGAGCGCAAATTCCTTCCCCGATTAGCTCCACATCCCGTCTGAGTTGTAGCGCCTGCTGCCCTTAAACGCATGGCTGTGGAAAAGCTTCCGGTATGCGATACAACAGAGGTGAATGATGTGTTTTGGTTTCGGAATTCCGCTAGTCTTATCACGCTATTTCCATCGCCTAGACGAGAACTGCCATATGTTACAGATAAATAGAAAGAGAAAGCGAATGCACAATGTTGTTTGCGGAGGTATGAAAGGGGAGACTGTAAAGGATTAGCAATAAAGTAACATTCCGTGCAAAGGAAACACAATGCAGAATTCATAAAAAAGTTCTGCATGTTTGTGGATGATACACAGAAACCTGCGTAAGGCTAGACTAATGCTGTCGGTGACACCTTAGCTATAAATATGCGCATCTTTCAATCGGTATGCAAACATTTTGGTGCTTTTGATAAAGCCAATTTTATTTATTTATTTGAATGATCGCTTGATGAAATTTCCTTAAAAATATCAATAAACGTCGACATTGTCCACGTAGGTCCACATGTTATCATGCACATACAATACCTATAATTAAACATTAAGAACGACCGAATCATCATATACCCCGACAATAAGGCCAAGTCAATCTGCAGGAATCAAAAACAGGGTTGTTAATGTATTTTAAATTTTTAAAGCAGTCAATTATTGGGCCCTGTCACATCATCCCAGAAGTGGAACTCGTTGTCACGCGTAATAATAACAAAGCAAACAATTAATTTTCTCCATTATGGAGAAGCCTTTCAAATGCATAGTGGTGGCTGTGAGCCAGATAGACTGTTCAATTGATTTTATTTCATTTACCATCATTTCACCACCGTAAAATGACCTGCACCCTTCTGACAGTGCCTTCCGGTTTGCCTCATGTCGTTATCCCGCTGGAAGTTGGGACGAGGTCTATCCAACTACACCAGCACAACCAATAACAAACGGGTTATGGTGACGGTGGAAGAAGGCGAAAAACGATGAAAGGTATGGTTTCTCGGAAACATGACAATTTTGTTGCTCATCGTCCAGGTAATGGGAAGATGGGAAGGATTTCGCTACAAGCGCAGCTCCGCTTCGATGGATACCATCGGCCCGTATAGACAGAGAGCCAAACATCAAAGATGAAACGATGGAAAGCATGAGTCAATCTCCGGAGGATGAATAAGTTTTAACAGCAACAGTTTTTTGCAGCACACTAATTAATTGGCCCACGGGTAGAAAACATTCAATTGGTGACAATCTTTAATTCGCTCTAGGTTCGTATTAAAGCTTTTTTGGTGCTGCATCAATTCGTTACAGACATTACTGACTTTACTTACTGTTCATTGTAAAGAGAGGTCGTTTAAGGATGGTTCAATTTATAATCCCAAGAATTTTTTTATTTTTTATTTTTTTTATTTATTTCCATTATGACGGCCAAAGGCCGTATGGTCCATTGGTCCAAGAATTTTTAAGAATAAGAAAATCAACAACAACAACAGAATAGCATTGCCAATCTATTGGAAAATTCAATCTCATTAAGTTATTCGTTTATGCTACCGATCAACACATTCCTTTAACGTTGCGCACATTGTGTTTTAGTTTTATTCCAGCTTTTTTCGAACTTTGGGAAGATTGCTGCATTGCTCTCAGCTTTAGTGAACCCAGACAGAAAAAGCATAAAAACCGTTACCATTCAATTTCGGCCTTCGGGCGCGTCGCCATTTGCAGGTGAATCGAATGGTAAAGTTTTGGAATAAAGCTCTCTACAGCCGGCGTCCCACTCGACATCCGCCGGGTGCCCTATCCTGTGCATGCATCGAACATTACCATCCTTACCGCATATCAGTGCAAGCAAACCTCCAAAGGCGAACCAATAAAATAAATTATACGTAGTGGAATTGAAAAACTTTCCCCATATACACACACTACACCCGCAAACATTCTTCACCTTTTGCACAGTAACGTGAAATAACCGCTGCTTACTCGTACCTTATGTTAAGTGTTCTTTTCATTTTGATCCCTCGCTGTGGTCACATTCAGTGACGGACCTGCAGCTTGCACCGTTCTTACTACCATTCACAAAATCTGTGACCGTGGAGTCGAATGGAAGTGCTTTGCTAAAAATATATCTCAAAGCATTCTCACAATAAATCATGCCCGGGGAAAATTGCGGCGCCAGGCTGGCAAGATTTCTGTGACCTCCTCTCAACCTGCCATGATGCCATGGTGAAAAAATCCCCATCCTCCACCACATGCCTTCTTCCGCTTAGGAAGTATCGTCAGTGTAGTAGAGGGACAAAACCACATCGGTTATGGTTGGTGGCGTTATTCTTTTTTTGTAACTTGTTTGTAACTAGCTATGCAATACGTACACAGGCATGATGCAGGAGTACAGCACCTTGCGAGCTGGTTGCCAATAATTTCAATACGCAAAAATCTACTTGGTCAACCCACTCACATACACACACACGATATAGCACGGGATGCGGTTGTAGGCTGTGGCAAAAGCGTTGTGCGATTCTGCGATTGCAAATCTACATTGCGAACATATGCTACCACGGAAAAGCTTTGATAACTTTTAGCAAGAAAGGTTCGATCGTTTGGAAGCACACCGAGTGATGGAATGACAAAAAGTTCAATATCTGTACACATCGATAAATAGCTGGTTGGGTGGGATGTGGCGAAAAATGTGTTACCAAATTCAGTAGCATTGCTTCCAGACCCGTTTTCCCTTCTTTGAGATTCCATAGGAAGGGAAGATGTATAAGAAATGGATAATAAAGTTTAACAAACGAAAAAAGAAATGTTCGTGTAGGTGCACACCTGAACATGAACGGAAAAGTTCTATTCCAACAGTGTTGTGGTGATGGCATCTACTAAAGCAACCTACGGTCACCGGCAAAGGGCTGCAGGGTTCTGCTCGTAAAAGTAAACAAATTGTTGGCAACCGTAGATACCGTCACTTGGGGCATTCTTCCGCTTTTGAACCTAATCCTTTTCTGGGTTTATCTGTGTGTGTGTGTGTGGAATGTGTCGTTTGAGCAACCAATAAACTGCTGTCAATAGGAACAATCTTTACAACCATCGCTCGAAAATCGGCTGCCACCGACAGCAGGGCACCGTTTGCACCCAGGATGCTATACAATTGCCACAAATTAACTGAACGTGGGACTGCACCATTCGTTGCAACCAAACCTTAAGGGAGATGAGTATGTTAGAAAAAAAGTTTCAAACATGCAAACCACCCAATGCATCGGATGTTCGTGCTACGAAGGTTCAAGTTGTACCATTTTTAGCGCAACTCGAAACACTCACCTGAACTTGTGATCGTTTGTTCCGTACTACTAACGTACACCGGTTGCATCGCATGCCCCACTGGCCTGGGGATGAATTTTTCACCGAATGGAAAAAGTTTTAATTAACGTAGGGACGTCTCAGCGATGCTGGATGGTCGTTTATGGTACTGTTATCGAAAACTTTAATTCGCTCCGTTTTTCGACCAAGCACAGCCGATAGCATGATGAAAGGAAAACCCATGTTCGGATGCAATTCAAACGCCATCTTGTGTACACATGAACGGGAACTGGTATTTCCGCGAATTTAATCTTGCGGCGTACAAAAAGGGATCGATCAAATGGTAGAAAAGGGTTGTACTTAAAATAATCAACGTTTTCGATCAACTATTTTTCTGAACAATAATCTTTCTACACAAAAACGCTTTGCTATGAGTATCATTGTAAAATGGCTTTATAAACATGGAACTAAGGTTTATTATTAAAAAAAAAATACCATTAAACTGATGAACATGATGATGTTAGTTATGTAGATTATTTTGTTACATAATTAATAGCATGTGCAAATTGGTTGCTGGATTAATTAATAGGAGGTAATACTATCAACTATTTTTGTACGATTATTCCCTCAGGCATACCAAATGTGTTATACATTTTTTGTGCTGGCATATACGTTTAACGTTTTAAATATAATTTGATTAATTACTGACTAATTAAATAAAAAATAACACTCCACTATTATAACTTTATTGGATGACGAAATTGCATGAATAAAAACTGATCCACAAATGACCATTTAGATGGCATGCAACAAAATCAAATCAACTTTGCGCTGACCCAGCACCAGACAAAACTAACTGCCTACTTTAACAACAGGAAGTCATCGAAGGAAATTTGACTCGTTTTATTTGTGCCACTCTCAAACGCGGTACTTGCTGGTCGTGATCGTTGTCCATGCTTCAGTTATTTATTCTTCCTTACTGCACCGAAACAACGGTGACGCCCTTGCAGTCGCGTGAGTAATCCCCTTAAGCACATTATACAATAAATTTAAATCTTTCACTCCAGCTGACAAACTGAGAAGACGTGCGATTTTATTTCCCGGCACTCAATGAAAGCTTCGCCGGCGTTTATTGTTGCTCTTGCATTGAGAACAAGTGGCAGGAGCTGGCCCCGAAACGAGCGAACGACGCGGGAGTAAACCTTCCAATCTGGGTCCAACCGAGCGAGACGTTTAAAATGTGATTATCGTCTTCATTTTATTTCCGTCACTCTTGTACGGTCGCTCGGCCAACGATGACACGACGGCAAAACGAAATGATAGCACCAACAGGATACAAGAAGCTCGTCCTGTCAGTGCTGCTATGGCGCGGTTGAATCACATTTCTTTGCCCGGTGTGAATCATGCTTCCTTGTCACCAACGTGTATTTGCCAGGCGGGTAACGATGGTCTGCAGCAACAGGAAGCGTAGCCCGCTCGTTTCAGAGTACGTTGGTACGAAATTGTGCTATAGAATGCTTTGATTGACCATAGAGAGGGTCTTTCCACATTAATGATGTTTTTCCACTTCCGGTAACATTCAATCAACATGAAATCATGTGATGTTGAGCGAATTTTCGCTTTGTAGATGCGCTAGCTTTTGAAAGCAATCATTAAGCGGTCAATTATAGTTAGAAGGGAACAAAAATTAGCAACCATATGTAAACCCTTAAAAATCAACAAGCAATTAGAATTATTAATTTAGAATTTAGAATTTAGCAATTAGAAAAATTAGAGCGGTGCGGTGGTGTATTAGATAAAGGATTTGGTTCCACACAAAACTGAGACAAAAACCCATACGGTCCGTTCCCCCGTAACAAGGACTGACGAGCCAGCTACGTGATAAAATAATAAGATACGATAAGGCTTTTTCGTTCTAACGATAAAAAAAATCTTTATTTTTTTTTTATTCAATAAGGACGGCCTTAAAATTCAATAAAAATCTTAAAGGTGGCGAATAATCGTTGCTTATTGGTTTTAACCTTCACTTACACCACACAAATCTATATTGAAGCAATTTATATTGCAGCGGATTCGTCTCCGTTGTCATCTCGGAATGCAGAGGCTGCGTTGATTTCTGATTATAATTGATACTTTTCACTTTATTACAACTTTTTACTTTACACTTCTGTATTATAACCTTTGTTTCGACTGGACTTTGAACTACGACTGAGTTATATTGTACTGTGATTCCGTTTTTTTCGACTGCGACTAAGTTTTATTGGACTGTAACTCACAGGAGCGCTTTTACATATTTTAATGTTGATAACAGTTCCTATTCTCTCTCTAAATTACGTTGTTTACATAATCGAATGTGCTATAATAGTATAATGTGGTATTGGTATGATTTCTGGCGAACGATTATTCACGAGCAGTCGTTCGTGATGAACTCACATCCCAGTTTGCATGCTATATGGCATACCCTAATGTCTGTTTTCTACAATTTGGAACGAACGTCAATACGACGGTTGCAAATCATTTAAAGTGTTATATGATGTGCAAAAATTGTTATCTTACATAGAAGTCGGTAGTGTTTTATTATGAATCAAATTGTTTAGGTATTTAATATTTTTCTAAGTTATAACTATATTAAATCCCCTCAGCTGGCAACGCATATCATCCCTAACTAGGAACAATAACAAAACAAACCAATCGATCGATCGGTACTCTCCAGTTACGCTTGGACTTATATATTGCTTAAAATGAATTGAATTTAAAATTAAATTTATGAACTTTAATCGATTTTCCTAAAATTGCAATTCCGCTAAAATGATCCCTTGTGTCATTCTTTATGTCAAACTGCTATGTTCTTTACGAATCCATACAGAAAGATACAGCCCGGTACCTGGATTATTTGGCAGATACAGGATAAAAGCTTAAGCTTTCTAACTTATAGTATGATCTGCCCCATTCATAGAATGGAGACGCATGGTGCGTTGTGTGAAATTTGTTTTAGGGAGACAATGTATCTTCTTCTTCTTGGTGTAACAACCTACTATCCGGACCAAACGCCCATACGCAGGACTCACTATCCAGCTATATGGTTGTTAAACTGCCTAGCCGTCCTAACGTCTTTGATTTGAGAGAGCAGTCCAAATGGGAATCTGGGCTGCGAACGGTTTTTATTGTGTTATTATTGAACAGCTCCGCTACTAAATACACCACCAGGCTAACCCATTTGTTTTGTACTATGTATAAAACCGATTGTTTTTTGGCATTAAATTTCTCAGCCATTTCGTTTTCTACAGTTAGCTTTTTGTATGTATAAGTTAATAAATTAATAAAGAATGCGGGAAAAATTTATTAAGAAAAAGATTTATAATACATAACAAAAAGAATAATAACAATAGGAAAATGCATAAATCATGAAATGTGCAAAAGAAAAGCATTATGAGTGTGTAAGCTCTAAAAATATATGAAAGTTGTACAAATCATAATATTACTTGAAATCAATGAACTATCAACTTGTCTCAAACCCTTTTGCCATAATTGCTTTTAATCATCTGTTAAATTGAATAGTGAGAAACCATTTCAAATAAAGTTTCAACGAGTAGCTAAAATAACTACTTATATATAGAATATAACAGTTATGTTACCCAAGTAATCAGTAATTTATTGCTCGACAGAATAGTTATGTCACAACATAACTGTGTGATGTTTTTCTTGCACTTGTTCCTCATTGCGTGGGCGTAACTTGATGGGCCGTTGTATTGCCCGTCAATGTAACACATCGTGCAATGTTTAATCAATTTGTTCCACGCCACGTGTACTTTGCAACTATTCGATTGGTTCGTTTGGACTTCTGTGCAGTGTCCTTATTTTTCGGCACTATGCTTAAAGTCATCAATGGTATGATAAACTTCACGGCAGCCTATTTGAATCATTAGATGCCTTCGCAGGCTAGAGCATGAAGTGATCATAAATATTTTATGGTGCAGACATAAATTTTATCTTGCACCTTCTGTGGGAACTGGGTGAAGGGATAAAAGAATGCTTTTCATCAAAATTTCTTGGTGCAGGTTATACCACTATGTAGCGATAGCTAGGCAACGGACAAAGAATATTCTGACGGTAACCGGTTTCTTACTAACTGAGATCACACGACACACAAAACAAAAACACATGCATAGTTTACTACCAAACCCCCGATCATCAGGCGCCTCGCGGCACAAATACTCAAGCATGGTGCCGAAAGAAAAAGCCACATTGAAATACTGTCCATAGTAAAGTTGGGTTTATGAACAGATAAAATCACATCCCAAACATGACCGATTCACGATACCTAATGTTACCGTTCCGATGTTGTCTCACTGAAATCAATCACCGACCACAATGGCAAATATTTGGGGAAATGAAACGAAAACGAATAAAGTGGTAACACACCAATAAAACTGCATTTGAAGTTTGTCTGACAGTTGTTTTACTATTTACCTACATCTTTTAGAACAAGCCGTTCCCTAATCTGTAGACCATTATTGTTGTTGCCGTGCTACGGAGACCAAATTAATTAGATTGGTTGCTACGATGCTTACTGGTTTATGTTACGTTTCTATTTAATTTCAGGTTGGGACGGAATCTACAGTGCTACATCCAACGCATGACAATCTTCATTGGGCATCGCGAGATCTTATCATTCAGGTATTGTTAATATTGCGCCGGCAAAACTTTACTGCACAAACATATTTTTCTGGTCACTTACATTTCACTTTACTGTGTCGCCGTCGAACAGCTATTGCCCTCTCATTACTCCACTGGACAACTAATATTACGATGCTTGGCTGAAGTGGGCACCATTTACTCGGAAGTATCGCAGGCACCCTTGGAATCTAGCCGCAAGGAACCAGTTCCGGAACGAGGTATTTATGGCTAAATTTCTGAAAACCATGCTTCCTATTGATTAGCTCTTGCGCGTCCCCGCTTTTGCAATCATAAATACGGCAATCATCGGCTCTCCATCTATAGTGGGAGATCGTTTCATGATGATAATGAAATTATCTGATTAATCATCATCCGTCCTATCAATACATGGCCTCGTGATGAAGCACAGGCTGTCGGCAGCAAACCATGCATGAATGATCCCATTGGTGAACATTAACCTACACAAACACACCATTAGAGGCGGTGTCAAAATGTCAACAATTGAAATGATAATCAACTGTGTTATAAATTATGCACCGCATTGGTCTCCACCCAACCAACTGTAGTTGTGTTTCCACGGTGCAGAATAATTATGCACCGTTTAGAATGCAAAAATTAAAGCATAATGAAAGCGATGGATCAAGGGAAGTTTGCTGGTAACATTTCAGGTTGTTGGTATGCCAAAAGCTTTTCAATTAGATGGCTTATTTTAAATGATTTTACCGTCTGATTTGAAATGCTGTTCCAATTTGGCTGATATATGTAGGGGCGTCGGATGCGAAAATTATTTCTTGTGTTTCTAAAACGATATTTTTAATTAAACTGGATAACTGTTACCATGCTCCTCTTTTAAATACGCTTACATTCATTGTTAAGATTGGACCAGAAACATATATGTGCGACCGTTGACTTGAAACTTGACGTCTATGGCCAATGAAAGTGACAGAAAAAGTTTGACAGAATCAAGTGATGGGCACAATTGACAAAAAACCGGAGCTGATTTCGAACGATTCCGCGGCTTGGAACGACAAGTCCAACAAATATACCAAGTAGCATCACAGTAAACGGTCTGCAAAATCAACCCAAATAGGGCGATAATTCGACGACAAACAAGTGAGGAATGTCAATACTTCGAGTTTCATCACCTACGATAGTGAAGCACGGCTGTAAGACTCGTCGATTTTATTCGTTCATTCATCAAATTAAAGGATTTCAACACTGCAATAAGTGTCAGTATCTGTTTTTGCACCTGTACCACAATATGATCAGTAATGATAGTGCAGACAGTGCATATCAATTCCGTTACCGTACTTTGGGTGAAGCACCGTTTGTTACTAAAGTAGAATCAGTTCAAAGGTCATATAATCAATCAGAACCAATTAGTAAATCAGTGTATGTCCAGCCTATGGATCGACTATGATTCCGACGGTTCCGTACGAAGCCAATGATTTCGATGATTCCAACGGTTCCAACGCTTCTAACGATTCTAGACGATTCCAACGGTTCAGATTCATATTCAGATTCCGACGGTTCCGGACAATTCCAGACAGTTTGAAACGATTCCGACGCTTCCAGATAGTTCCGATTGTTGCAGACGAATCCAGAATCCGGACGGAACTGGTTGTTTTTTCGGAATTGGAGCCGGAGTCACACTAGCCGGAACCGGATCGAAACCGTAGGAACGCTCCAGAGAACCTATCACTGAGGTAGATCATCCAAAAAGTTAGAAAGCTTAAGCTTTAAGCCTGTATCTGCCAAATAATCCAGGTACCGGGCTGTATCATTCTGTACAGATTCTTTAAGGACATAGCATTTTGGCATAAAGAATGACACAAGGGATCATTTTTGTAAACTACAATTTGAGGAAAATCGATTTAATTTTAGTGATTTAATTTTAATTTCAATGCAATGAAATATTATACAAGTCTGATTATTTAAATAATCTTTTTTTAGTTGTTTTCGTTAAAAAAACTTGTTTACCTTTTTCGCACACGGGAAACATGGCCTAATCTGGCTCAGACCAGCTAGCAAAATTATTTGTTTTGACATTTGTCGAGTTTGGGTTTTGGGTACTTGGGTATTTTCATTGAGAAACCAATCTAATCCTTCTTTCCTAGGCTTAACTTGGCTTGCCATTTGTATGGCGAGCTGTAAGCGGATAAGCCTGGAAACGTCAAAACGCATACAAAAAACTGGCTTAGAACGTGATCTACCCCACTAACAGAATCGTTGTTACACTGGTGTTAAAGGTGTGAAATGTTTTAATAGTGACATGAATACATCGTTGGAAATTGGAACTTTGACATGTCTTGCAATGCAAACAACATAAACCTGAATGATAATGCAAAGTTGTTGATATAACTGCAAAAATCAACAAATATTCGATGGGCTTGAATCCCCATGGAGACGCCTTGTACCTGACGCGAATGTTACTACGGAGTTTTCGAGTTCAAGTTGGAACCACTTCTGTATTACTCCATAATGTACAGCTATACTAGGATTTGATGCAGATGTTATACGAAGATAAGATGTGATGACGTTTACCTCAACACATTCCAGTTCAACTTGAAAAGAATCTAGAAATGGTTCCAACTTTACCATTTGAATTAGAAAACCATCCCCTGAGAATCCGGATAAGATAGGAGAATAACATGGAAATTGATATAATATCTTTTAGTTATAACGATTTTGTAATGTTTGTTGGGGTTAGGCTTGTTTTACCAAACGGGATTATTTTGCCTTGTACATAATTGCTGGAAAAGTAGTATGTATGTTTTTAAACATTAAACTTTAACACGTTTTATCGCTCACTATTGGTCCCTTCGTTTTCGTCCGTCATCAGTTTTATAGTTTATATGTCAAATTGTCTTTTAACTACAATGTCTAAGCAACATGGATAATCTTAAACCCGATTCATTTAACCCGAATAATCGCCGTTCCACTTGAACAACTTTTGAATAATTGTTATTTAACATTGCATTACATTGTACTATTTTGATGTTGCTTGTCTAACTTTTTATCACATGTATTTTCATTTTTCTTTGAAAACAGTTTAAAGCTTCCAACGTAGTACTTTTGAAAGCCTTATTTTGTCGAACAATCGGTGATGACGATGATTGTTCCTGTCACATATTCTGAGTATACATTTTTCTCATTTTTGTCTACTTGTTCCCAGGAAGAGTTTATGTGATGCCGCTGATTTCTAACTAATACTCCCACAACATACCTTTCCACAACGATTACGCTATTCGAGTTACCCCTGCAGGGTAACAGATAGAGGAAAAGTTTATTTATTGCGAAACTTCCACCGGACAGTATCGTATACTGAAAAATATGTTTAGTGTGAGTCTTTGGCAACGGTCCCTATTATAGTACTTTTGGAACGACCACAGTTCCAGTGCTTGAACAATTTTGCAACACAACACTTCATTGGGGCATTGCTACCGGGAGGCATCTTCGATGGTCATCATCAGGTTGTCCAGAAGTGTCCCTTTTTGGGTCATTTTTTCTTCTCACTGTTGCTCTCTCTGTAGTCAGATTTTGTGAAGCTATAAAAGTTCTCATCGTTGTTTACATTTTCCAACCATATTAAGCATAGGTAGTTTACGGACATTTCGTGCAGATACACTACATTTGAATGTGTATGGTATGGTTTTTTCCGCTTTACTACTGCAAGGGGACAAAAAACAACTATATCTGGCATTTTGCATTACTGCACTGTAGGCAGTACACAGTTCAATTTAGTTTCCGCTTTTTTTATCTTGTTTGCATAAAAGCAGCAAAGTTGATGCTATACTACGTCCGGTTTCTTGCTGCTGCTTGGATGTTAAACAAAGATGGAAGGAGAAAATAGATGCTCAACACTGACCCATCTATGCTTGAAGCTGGTTTTTTTCTTTCAGTCTGTCAACACTTTTCCACTATCACTCACCCAACAACCGAAAAAGGTTACCCTCTGGGCAATGACATGAAATTTCCATCACCACAGTGTCAAAAACCATCCCATCACCCTCGAATGACCATGTCGAATCGGTCACAGGGACACAGACGAGAAGAAAAAAGGATATAATGATGACATTTAACCACATCCTTGTTTACCCTGGGCGGTGAAGGAGAAAATTTTACCACCCAGAAACGTTTTTTGTGTGGCATGATTTGGAAAGTTGTACTTTTGTGATGCGGACCAAGGCAACTCCGGCATTAGTTTATGCTGAAAGGAAATAAATCGTATGCCCAACGGTATGCGGTTGCTACACAGTGCGTAAAAAAATATAAAATATCCACTTTAAATGAGATCTTTTAGATACACTGAGTGGCAGCCATAAAAACACAACAAGTATCTCCCGTACAACTTATTGCTTTGAGCGATTTTCTTCTAATTCGTCTTTTTCGCAAACCGAAACGAGGATTTGTTGTTGAAGCTGATCCTCTCATTTAAATGTCTTCAGAAAAGGGTCGCTTTCATTATTGCCATCCGGCCCTACGCAGTTATTTCGCCTGGCGCTAGATACCAGACACACTGCTCTTCCTTGGATACGTTTCATTTCGGGTAAAGGTGTAGTGAACCCTCCAGAGGCATACTGTCAGGCGAGCTTTTGACATCTCAATGCGAAAAGGTTTCCTTTTGGTTTAACCTACAAAAGTAAAGGGCGCAAGCACGGGCAACACAACCACCACCAAAAAAATGCAAGATATCCGGAAAGTGGTATGAGTCGACAAGCAGAACGCCTCGACACGATAAATAGCTGTCAAAAGTTGGCAAGATCTGAATTAAGAATGAAGATTAGATGCAAATAAATGGTTTAGAGTGGCGCATTATTACTGTACTCATAGCCATGAATAAAAGCTTGTCCGCCAGCGCGGAACGGACATCTTCAGACGACCAGAACCGAGGATCTGTTCATGTTTGAAGGACCTGTCCGTACGCAATGTTTGGGTTGTACGAGTCGGGCTTCGTCACTCGCCCCTGTCAACGGACCGTTGAAGTAGTTAAAAGGGGTCAGTTTTGTAGAATGAGGAGAAATTGCTTTTGTGCTACACAACCATCAACCCGTTGCCGAGAAGCTCTTTCGTCTTGTTGCGCCCTTGTTGAACGCTTGTTCTGTTTATCAAGATGAGATTCTTTCGTGTCACATTATGCGATTGAGCTGTCTTATCAAGGCAATACCTACCGTGTCGGGTTGGCATTTCGTCCGGATGTGTGCAATTGAACGATTAAAGCCACAATAATGTCACCAACTGAAATGTTTGTCCCCGGGCTCGGGAAGCATCACCACCATCACATTTCGAACCCGGATGTCTTTAATTAAAACCATTTCCGGTTTTAAGCAAGGGAAAGCTTGAAACAAATTAAACTGATCGCTAGTCAAAGCGACTGCTAGCAAGGCGGCAGTTGACCGCAAGGGGCCATCAACACTTGACAGCTAATTTTTGTTTCAAGGCACCGAGTGTCGAAGGGGACGAAGGGGAATAGAACGGCTGAAATAATACGGTTGATTCATCTTGTAGCAAGCTTTCATAGCTTGGGAGGACCAAAACCAAACAAAACCCATAAAAGTACATACAAACATCCGATTCCAACACTAAACGGAAGCTCCCTATCAAAAGAGAAGAATGAGTACATGTTTTTTGTCCTTTATATTGTCTGATTTCCATCCTCGTCGGTGTGCATTGCCTTTCCGGTTGGACACCGTAATGTTGTGTACGGTGCAAAGGCGAACTACGGCGAGCAGTTGGCGAACAAATGTGAACGTATGACAACGATGTCGACGGACTACGCTTACCAGCATGAGTGGTATCGAACCGGAAACCTGCAGATGCAGGAAGCTTCGAGCAGTGAAAGCCGTCGGAGGGGTACTTTTTTACGGAACATACTGAACGAACAAATCGAGCATGACGCCCGGCGATCGATCGAGTGAAATCCGACTGTTATGCGAAAGAACGACGGTCGATCCAAGAGTGTTGATTTGTTGGTCCCCGAAGAGATTCGAAAGGCATAGTAGGAAGATAGACGAAAAGATGGGACTGCTGGCCGACAGGCAAATCATCGATAGAAGGAGACGGTGCCAAAGCAACATAAAAAAAATCAAAAGAAGGTCAATCGGAAAGATGTCGCTGGCAATGATGTGATGCAGGAAAAATTGATTGTGTCGTAAATGGAAAATTTATAAATTGTGTCGCCGGAAGTGACCTTTTCAGTATGCAAACATTTAACAAGCCGCGACACGAACAAACTTATAGAAAGGGACATGTGTCGTTGGAAGTGAAACAAGACGCGCATTGAAACGGTTAAATCAACGTGAAGATGAGTTTTAGGTTTATTAAAACCTGTAATTTTATTCAAAAAATAGGTAACTAAATAAATAAAAAACAATGTTAATAAATTCTCATTTATATCCTCCAATAAGACGGCATTTGCCGTATTATCAACATAGTGTTGAGGTTTTTACAAACTTTACAAGGCATTTCCTCCTTGCAAATTGTCTTATCCCGCGCATACTCGGTTAATGTTAATAAATTAACCTTTAGTTAATTACATAATATCTATTAAATTGGGGGCCATTTTATTGGAAATTCAAAATCTTCAAAAGGCATTATCGAAATAGTTCTTGCACCGGAGTACATTTCAAAATATTTCTTCTAATCCACTTTAGATTTCTCATGTGTGATTTGGCATTGTCCCCAGGAAAAAGTGGGCCCACTCTGTCCGTTTCTGAGCGATGTTGATCAATTACTAACCCAAAACTTGTTATTTAATATTTCTGAAACTCTGATTTCCTGTTCTATTTTATCTTTAGTGACCTCAATAGCTCTAAGCCTAACATATGTGTCTCTTTTTGACTTTATTTACGCGTAGCTGGATAGACAATCTTGCATACGGGGGATTGGTCCGGATACGCATTTGGAGTGATCCTGTCGTATGAAGACAGTCGCCGCTACCAATACCACCAACGGGTCGCTCCGGCGGAATTCCGTTCTAAACTTATTCAACTTATTCTAGTACGCATTTTATTTTATTTTTCCTATTAAGTGCTATACTTCGTTCCTAGCTCTCGTTATACAATTGTCAAGTACCATTGCTCAATCATTCTCTGTGGTCCGTGGTTTCTATGCCGTCATCTAGTCGTGTCACCTGACGCCGTGCTAAGGATGTCTAAACGCCAGGGACGTCAAACGATTTGAAACGCAACTGCCGTTAATCCTGTTTTTCCCATCTGGCTTAACAAAAGAAAGACCTAACATAAATTGTTAAGCATTTGAAAACTAAAATATTATCTATGGGTAAAGTATGCTCAAGATTTGAAGTATGTAGCAAAAATATAAATTCAAAGATCCGGAGTAGTTTTTAAAACTTGTTGAACGCAATCAACGAAACGTAAAAGTGTCCTGTACTTTTCTATAAACTTACTATGAAATCGTTTGAAATTGTAGCATACAATATTTTTACAACAGCACAATCTCTAGAACCGTCTTTTCCTGCAAAACGATAGCAGTTTTTTTTTTATGATCCGTGTTTTAAATCATTGAAAAATGAGAAAATACTGATAAAGGCATAAATAAATAAATACGCATAAATATGTGTAGGACGTTGAACAAATATGCGTCACATCCAAGCACTTATATACCAATTCCCACCGCAATTGAAACTTCTCCCATCAATGACCTGTTTGGACACCAGAACTTTGCCTAGGATTTATTTCATGCTTCAACAGACAGCGAAACAACTGCAAAACTCTTCATTCAAATCAACTACAAGCCACTTTAGGACACCATTGCTATCCCTCCCTCACAAAGCCTCTTCAAATCGTCAGACCAGCTGGCCACGCAGGAGTAATGTTGGTTCCCAGCCGAACGATATGAAGCTGCAGAATACCTCAAAAAAGAAAAAAAAAACAAAAACTTTCTCCAAATGACTCTAGCGCGGTACTTTCGATGGATCACTTTCTATATTTGTATTGCGTTTACGTTTCACCATTTTTTGTTTTTCGATGCTGTTGCTTTACATTGCTGTTTTGGAGAAACAAGCAAAAAGCCAGGAAGAAAGTCACAAAACGGCAGTTAAAAAAACAGACACCTTTTGCGTTTTCAGCCGAACCCACATTAACTTTCCAATGTGTGTGTGTGTGTTTGTTTGTTTGTTCCCTTTTTGTGATCTGTTTTCTTGAATACCAGGATAACAAAAACAAGCCGTACAACGAACGGTACGAAACACACGCGACAATGACTTGGCGGAAGCCTAAGAAGCAAAGTTCAGAAAATTAATTTAAAGTTCAAATAGCTTACGTGCTCAAAGTTTGGGAGCACGATATAAATTTGATTAGGTTCCATTTCCAGCCATCCTGTTCGCTAGATAAGTGAGCTGAGTAGCTTACGTGGGATAGTGGAGGATGTGTTGGGTGCGTGTATTTGTTTGTTTTGTTTTTTACTGTTTAGATTAAGTTTTTCTGTTCGCTACCTTCGGTGTTGCTTTGTCAAATTGAAATACGTTATGTTTGTTTTGCTGGTATGGTTGTGTCATGTTACACCGTAAAAAAGGCGAAGCCGATTGATTGAACCAAGAAACCTTAATATCCGTCCGGCGGTCGAATCAACAAGCGCTGGAAGAGACAAATAGAAAACATCACAAATCAGCGCATTTTCATTTCAACAACAAGTTTAATGTTATCAGTGCCGACCAATCTAGCGGAACGAGTGATTTCAGCTGCTTAGTTTTTCTTTTTTTTTACCTTACCCATCCTACCAACAAGCTAGAGCTGATTTGAAGTGTGTGAACTTATTTTGAAAAGTTTCCGAAAAAGGACATACCACATGACACGAAGTTTTCGGGTGTTGTTTGCCCTAACGAAATGATTCGTGGGGAGGAAAACTTTCTTGTCCAACCACAAAAGGCAAACGGTTTGTTGACTTTTAATGTTGCGAGAATATAACGGAAAATGGTATTCACCGCATCGTTCCTAGTTTAAATCACTTATAGAGCATGAAATTTCACTCGACCCTGCTGTTAATAGGTGGAGGTATTAATTGAAATTTGAAAATATGTGTGTATGAAAAGCTTATTTATCAGAAATAGGATAGATTACGGTTGTATGTAGCTAAATTAATACCACTCGAATAATTCAACTGAAAGTGAAGCGAAACGCACCACTATCGGCCTACCATTACCGCATTACACTTGAAGCTCGGTTCAATCCATAAAAAGGATGTATTCTCTAGGTAACACTTCTAATCTACAATAATTAGCGTGTTTAAGCAACCATTTCCAGGCACAAACACTGTCCATTAACTCTCCCACACTAACCCAACTCGTTCGTTGGTAGTCATTATTGTCGCACGACCCATTGCGGCGACAGACAATCCGGTACCTTCAGCTAATCTTATGCGGGTGGGAATGTTGATGTCATGTGTGCTACTGTTTCTTTTCTCCCTGTGCTTACCGGTGGTTCATTTTCCTTTTAATGCTCGATCGACTAACGAACCATCGCATGGAAACCGCGTATGCAATACGGTTCTCTCACGACGCCGGTAAGTCGCTAGAAGTCACAAGAAAAGCAAGCAAGAATTAGCTCCAGCAAGGCAAAAACATGAAAACGACAAAACAAATCGTGCACAGCGAAAAAGAAAACAAATATTCGTAGATGTTATAACGAGAAGCAAAAACCGCGAATAAGCCAATAACGGCAGCAATACAACAGAACAACAGAAATACATATACGACCGCATACATACAACTCGGAGCGTGCGTTAGAGCAGCGAGATCGAGAGTCGTCTCGATTGCTACGCTGACCTGCATTTTGCTCAAACAATCTCAACAAATACACACAAGGCACCGGGGGATGCGTTCCTGAGCGTGCTGGTAGACACTGAAGAACCAAAGCTGGTCATGGTACCAGTTTCTTTACTGCGGTTTTGCTACAAAAGTTTTCTTTTGCTGCACGAAGTATGCTAACCCACACCATGAACGCCATGTTACCCTAAAGGGTTTTCCACACCGTCTACCAACCCGTCTCCAGCTTTATTGGGATGTATCTTTTTTTATCCTTCCCTTGCTTGTGTTTCAGCACGTATGTGGCATGCTCGTGGGTAGCGAAAGAACTTAGATTGAACTCGATTGCACTCACACTCTTTACCACTCGAGACAGTACCGCCTGTGAACTGGCAACCGGTGGGGCCAAACTTGGAACTACCGGAGTGTAAAACAATAGGGGAGGATCCATTTCGTTCTCGATTGTCGTGATCTGAATCACACACGACTTGCCAGAAGGAATTATGTGTACACATGAGCGGAAACCAGGATAAGGGATCTTTTGCACGTTTTTGCTACACACGAACACATACGCCAGCAAACACCTAGAGCTAATGCCAAAGGACAATCCGTGTACGTATGCCAAAGCAATGCACGGAGTAGAAAACGAAAATGTGGCGCTGATGCAAACAAGGAGAAAGATATTCCAATGGTTTCTTATTCATTTGTGTTCCAAGACTATCCAATGATCTTCCACACATCCCTTTCTAAACAGGTCTAGTTAGTCTGAATTGTCCTCATTATACATTTTATATCATTCATTTAACTTTTGGGCAAGATTAAACATTTTCACATGTTTGTACGTCAAATATACAAAATCATCTTACTATCGATGTTATTCTTCAGTATGTGAATAATCCTCTTGAACTTTTTGAAAATTTATGTTTATATTTAATAATTGAAATTAATTAGAAAACATATATAAAAGTAAACTTAATCATCTGAGCATTTTTTAAAGTTCTTTAAAAAAATTATGATGGTTTTTTGTTTGTATTTTTATAAAATGGCTATATTTATTTCAATCTGTCGCTAGCAAACTGCCATTATTTATAGTAGTAAACCTAATATAATACTTTAACAATACTTTATGCATGTTTATGGAAACGTAATCGAATAACTTGATTCACGTTTATGAGAGATGTAAAGAAAATATTTCCATTCTTGGACTAAAACTTGCGGCGAGAACAAGCGATGAGCTTTATAGAACTGCGTATACCTTGGCATTATTTATGTTTTAATGGTCTAATTTAAAAGTTGGCTAAGTTATTTTTGGAAATAATTATAGGCAACAACAAAACACCTTTTAATTTTTCGATTGTTTAACTTTCCATTCAAATTATGGCAATGATTAAATTTAGATGATATTCTTAATTAATGGGTTAACTATAAAGGTGGTCGCTTAACATGCAGTTTAAAATTTTGTTGATTTAATTATCTAACAGAGAGCAAAGGAGAAAAGTGAAAGAACTGATAAAAATTACTGTATGACTTATTGGAACTCTTACTTATGAAATTTGTAAATGAGAAGTTGTTTTGGTAATTTTTATATTTTATCTCGTGCCGTTACATCGATAACTCCATTTCGAATAGATCGATACGATTTGAAGTACGATACGCATTTTAAACCACAAATAATAAATCGCAAAAGCTAATGTCATAAATGTATAAAATAAACAATTGAAACTCTTAAATGCAAAAAATGATTTATCGTGCAAGGTTTTTGAGTGTCTACGATTCTATGATTAGAAAATCATTACCAAAAAAATTATCTAACACAGAGCAATTGATCATTGAGATTGGTTTGGTGGTATTCACATAAGCCACCCTACCGCTGATCCATTTTAATTCGCTCGTTTGCATGACAGATACCAAAAAAGGAAGCTTAAACTTTGATTGTAATGCTCCTAATCAACACTCCGAGCGTATATTCAAACGCCGTCATCATCACCGTTAAACCATAATAGTTGCAATTTCGGCACATTTAATTAATGTGCAAATGGGAGCAGCGCTTCTGTTGCTCTATTACCCTGACGATGAAAGCCACTAACATGTTACGTGCATCTGCTGTTCACTCGTACACGTTATGTTCATTTGCACCTACTAGCAGCTAGAAGTTCTTCAGAACCGAGGACATAGTCCAGTGCCACGGTTATGAAAACAAAGTGAACAAAGCTGTACCATGGGTATTATCCCTTGCGCGGGCGAGCGGTTCTTGCAGCGGGATGAAGTCAGAACCAGACCTTTGCTTCAGTCGGAAATTGCCAACGCCTCCAATAAATAACCTGCTTACATGCCCCACATGCCATTGCGGTGGAATTGCACTAGATTCTGCCGAGTGCGGCATCGAACACCGTGCCTATAATCATGTACCTGTCTCTCGTTTGGAATGTCCTCCCGCTAGTACTCCTACATCCCACACTACCAACTTTAAAGTCCCAACGGAAAGTTCGCTGGCGGTAACAGGGTGGATAATTTCCATTCTAAATGGCCCCCAATGACCGACAGTGCAGCTCTCCTCACCTCAGTGTTCCTTCCAGTTCAGTAGCATTATGCGTCGTTGCAATCCCTGACTGCCGCTCCCACTCGTTGGTCTTGCTGCACACCAACAGAATTGGTGTTGTATCAACCTCCCATTATATCCCAAAAGCGATTGCAAATTTCCTACCATCACCACCCCACCTACCTGTTCGGGACGCGTTGCCACACGACCACCGGTGCCAGTATGATGATCATGAACCATACCGACGGAAATCTTTCCCTTGTCCACTTTTCCGCACTGCAGCGTACCAACTTTCATGTAAAGCCCATTTAAACATAATTAGAACTATTTCGATGATGAGCAATAAATTGTTCTTGTTAACTTTAATTAAATGAAGCTATTATGCACCATGCATGTGCCTTTTTGCCTACAGAACCGTTGAAATTCACCCGTACTATCCATGCACAACGGTCGTAGACATAATCTAGGCACATGTGTCGTCGCCAAGTCACGTGCCACTGAAACAATGTTCATGTCAGTCAAAAGTTTATTATTCTTCTTTGCCAAGAGTGTCCAGCGCATGAGTTATGGTCAGCAGCATGCTTTCCATAACTAATGCATTTTAAAGCTAAGACTAAGAATGTCTCCGATGTTCGAGAGACAATCGATGTTCTTCGTTATTGACTATTTACAATGGGTTTAGCAATGTGATTTACAATGTAGCGACGATTGACACGAGTTTCTTTCATGAGTTTATGCATGTGATTTGGAAAATAGATTGAACATTTTCATTAGAACACCATAATTCATAGAAATTTGTTGTTGTCACAAAACTTTAAAACGCACACAGGTGACCGCTAGGTACAATAGCTTCAAAACGAGGAACAACGACAGCTGGAGTGAGTAATAGATTTAATTATCGTTAACACTCCTTCGCGCTCAAGTTAGCTCTCCATGCTTTGCTGTTGGCCAACGTAACCCTCCCGTGAGAAATTACGTCGATCCGCCGGGTAAGCTCCGTTCGACGAGTTGCCTGTAGTTGTTGTTTTTCCCATCCCTACTTCCGCCCGTTTGCTGTTCCAGCACAGACACACGGGTGTCCTGCAGCGATGTTGGTACACCGGTATCTCTACGGAACCATCAACCAAGTGCACTTGTTGCTGCACTTCATTGTGCAGGGTGTTTGTCTTCAGGTTCCTCTTATCATCACCGATCCGAGCCCCCGGACCCGTACGACGTGCTCTCGGTCTGTTGTTAGTTATTGAAAATGAATTGGATTAACGCTTGGCTGAGCGGGATTATAAATCACTTCCGGTTTGTTGAGCAGCGAAAAACACTGCATTTCACGCTCGAGACCAGGTTTCTTAGTGGTGGCGCTTCCCAGAGGAAGCAGGGTCCAGGGTGCTTTGCTGCTTAATTCTGGCCGACCGATTCCACTTGCATCCGGATGGGTGCGGATGAATCAAGAAGCAAACCGTTTACATGTATTGTTCTCCTTTAGATTAAGCCCTCGTAGCAGTGCCGGTTAGCATGCAGTGCATACCCAGGCAATGGCAGCAAAGTGTAGCTACAATGCTGGCAGTAGTAGTTTTAATTAAATTTTAGTAATCGTTCTGTGGGGCTGGATAAAGCAGCATGATCTGTTTCTCCAATTTTTGTTTTCTGCACATCTCCTCGGCACTCTTCGATACGGTAAACATGTTCTGATAAGCTATCCGTTCTTTGGTGTTCTGAATTAATTCGAAAACCAGGGGGTAACAAATGTGCATTTTATTTGCGAAGAAAAAACTTTGGCTTCTTTGGCCAAGATTTTCTAAATCTAAATAGGAAAACAGTTCTCGCAGCGTTCATTTACGCAACTGAAAGGTTCATGCAACTTCGCTTCATGCAACACATGCAAACAGTGTTTGTGCTATTTGCTGTTTCTAATGCTTGTGATATGCATTGATAAACATTGCTAATGGAACAATTTAAGCTCTGTTCATTGCGTTTCATTGAGATTGATTCTGTACGTCACATCTACTGACCAGTTGTCTGTGACTTGAATTTCCCACAGCTATATACTCACTGATGCGACCAGGTGTATACGAAATCCAGCAAACCTCTCCATGGCTCAGAACTGCGTTTATTATGTGTATTTAACTGCATTTAAGCGTATACTATGCATTTAGTGTAATGCTTGTGTTTAATTTATTTAATATCAACAGAGTTCAGAGTGATAAGACATAATGATAAACGGTTACATTCCGGAATTTAAAATAAGATTCTAAAATTATGTACCGCATAGGAATTCACCAAGTAAAGACTCAATTTATATACTTCAACATCTTGAAAATACAAGGCAGTTATTAAATATTCGCTTTTTGAACAGAAAACCACTTCCGATAAATTAATAAATTTATCAATTTGCGATTATCCCAAGTATCAATCCACGATTTACCAGGGAGTCCGACTAATTTGACTCCGAGTCTGGAAGGAGACAGTAGTGTCGAGGCTTCAGATAGAAGCTTGTTTCCTGTTGTCTCAATGACAATTCCTCATTTTATCCTGCTATGCGGTATCTCTAGCACATTGTTCGTGTCGTTTCCGTTTCCTTCTGCTCAAAAACCCAAGAATAAATAATGATCGATCTAGCAATGGGACAGATTGTTCATCGTATCATGCCAGAAGTGCGGTACGGAGTGTTTTGTATTGGTAGAAGGATTTGTTCTCAATGTATTGAACTTCCTGGTGTATTGCCGTGCGGAACACCACTTCAACGTGTTATGTATGTTCTACGTTCGTTCATGTAGGAATGGAGGCGCCTTGTCCGTAAGTCTTTCGTGGCGCCGATTCCGGAACAAGTTCGTCGTGCGCAAACCCAAAAATCGAAACGTGACACACGAAAATTCAGCACATTGTTTTATCTGCTATTTTCTTAATATGTTCTCTCTTCCATTGAGACGATGCAAACCGTACTTTTTCTTTTTATGCTAGTACCGTGGCAACAACAACAACTAATACACCGATGTCAACGGGTGGTGCTGCGCTGTTGATTGATAGTGATCATTATGCTTTTTAATAGCAAATAGACGAAAGTTTCTCAACCCTACCTATTTGCTGTTATTTCCAATTTCGTTTCATCCTTTTCATCCGTTTCATGGTGGAACACGTACTCTCGTACTCGGGCTGTTTTTTTTTGTGCCTTCCGGTGTGAAATTTCGCTTCGCGTCTTTATCTAACACTTCTTCTTCGACCAAACGGCCATCGTTGAACCAACGAACTAACCTTCACCCGTGAAAGAAACTTTTAACCATTTTCAATCCTCTCCTCAGTGATGGTGATTGCACAGTGATGACGACAGTGCTACTAACGGAGCTTGGTAAACTGGCCATGGTTATGGTTACTTCACGCTACTCAAACTCTGCAAAAAAATCTGTAGCATGGACATAAAAAATAACGGTCAATTAAATTTAATTAAAGATGCTTTTGCCCCGGAAGATTAACTTGATTTTATGGGTTTAATATTAACTTAGGACGATGGGGATCATTTTTGGCAACAGGATTCACTTCCTCGCCCGAGTGAAGTATGATAGGAGGAAAACGAAGAAAATTCATTTGACAACCGCTTAGTCGGTGTCTTCATACTGTTCTAAACATTGCTAGCATGTGACACAATCATGTTTTTTTTAGATTATTCGTTACGATTGCACCGTAAAAGTATATCGTGCATCGTGTGTCGTTTCGTATCATACCTGTTCACTTTGCTTACAGACGCCCTATTGCGGTTTTGCGTTAAATATCAGTTGTTTTATATTTAACAGAATTTATCAGCGCACATTTTCAGTAGACAAATTATTGCTCTATTGCTAATGAATAGTTATAGTTCAGCGTTGTTTTTTTTATCTTTTGTAGCCATGTTTATTATGCACAATCAAAATTTGAAAAGATTTGTCAATTTGTAAAAGTCTCTACAAAATCAATGCTACCACTACTTCCAAAACTTTATTCGAAACGAGGAAGCGAATATGTTTTACATGGTGGATATAGCCTATTTGGCGTTTAAATCATCTTCTCCCAGTTTAGGGAAGGATACAGTGTCAAATAGCAGTCCTATACTGGACACTCAACGGCAGATGTCACCATAAAGCAGAGCAGCCACTGAAGATGAAGATCGATGGAAACCTCTTCGTTACTCTTATAGGTTTAACCAATCGGATAATCAGTGCCTCAACACCTGGGAAAGGTAAACTTTGTTGGGCGGAAGAATTAGTCGAGGACAATCTCCTAGAAGGAACGGCTTAAATTCTAGTAAATACTTTCTATATGTCTGATTAAAGGTGACGTTTTACGAAAGCCGTCAATCTTCTAACCTCAAACGCATGAGCTATGCAAATCAATTCGAGGACAAAATATGTCAATAATCGCAAAATTAATTGATTAGTTTTGCCAAAAGCTGATATATACAATATTTTAGCGTTCCGTTGCTCGCTAATATACCAACGTATAGTAACAAAACATTTATAAACAAATTCTTAATTACCTATCCATAATGGACGCTATTGAAAAAACTAACAATTTAAGGTTATGTCATGCCACGGATAAATGTCAGCCGGTGGCTATACTAGTCTTAAATTTCCGATAGATTAAATTTATTAATTCAGCTTTATACGTTAATGATGGATCGCGATATTTTGAATACAATTTTGAAAAATAAAGTATATAAAGTATAATAAAGTATTCAACAGTACAGTTGTTTGACTTACCTTGTAATGCATTGTATTTATAATAAGGTCTCTGTTTTATCCTCTCTATTCCAAGGCCATGCTAATGTCTTGAGTTTTTTTCAATTTAAATTTTCATCACAGCTAGTATATCAATTGGTATCCTGTGAGGACCCTTAATTTTAATAAAGCACAGCGAAGGAACAACATTTCAGGACATAGGATTTCAAATAAAAAAGAGGTCCCCACTGTCCGGCGAAAGATAACTGAAAAGTTCAATGGAATGATAACTGTGCTGTACAAAATTGAGTCCAACAAATGGCCTCAATAACCCCCACGGTGGATGATAACTCTAGTAGACGCAGGTTAAGGACAGATGGGACAGTGTGCAAGCGAATGCTCTTCAACAAATCAGGAACTCAAATGCTCACGCTGTGCACGCACCGTATGTGGGCTTACCTTGTAATCTAAAGCACGATCATTCGATGTGTGTATGTTGGAATGTGTAGCATCAAGTAGACGGAAGTTAGTAAGATACATCATCGAAGATTCCGTCCGTCATCTTTTCAATACAATAGACGTGAAGCACATTGTTGTGGCATGTATCAAAACGATTTCCTCCATCAAATTGGACTACGGGCAATACCCACACATCATGGGATAGGAACATGCAAGACGTATTTACTCTCCACTTACGAAAAGCAGTGGGCTCCCACGGTTACAATAATCTCATAGTGGTTCAGTTGTGTAGTGTTACTTACTACCTTCCAGGCACTGTCGCTCACGAACGACCGGAGGCACAGGAATGTTATGCTGTAAACGAGCACCGGCAAGTCGTACGCCAAAGTTACCATCATTTAACAAGATTCAGCAAGTTTAGCATAAAATTATTGTACTAATCTCCGGGGATTTATGGCGATTTGTTGAAATAGTATAACCATTCCTTAGAGTTGCCACAAATAGAAGGTTTCCTACCGGTTCCCTTCGGTCATGAGCCGTTGTGGTAGAGAGGCTAAACCTCGAGAATGGGAGAAAAACATGTAGCGGAAAATTGCATCCATTTTCGCAAAGTATTTCCCCTTCGACTAGCTCAGTTGTGCTTCTCGGTTTGGGTTGAAACGTATAACTATTTACAGCCGGGAACGAACGCTAAATTTATTACCAAAGGAATGTGGTAAATGTGGTCGAACGAGGTGCCGAGATGCTCGTGAATTAGATCGTCGGAAGGGGGTGAATCCTACGTTTCACCCTCAAATGAGACCTTGATGGAACTGTAATAGCGAGCAAGATGTATTCCCCTTAAAAAAAGCAGAGACAGGACATCAACCACCCCTTGTTTTTCTTTCCTTTTTTTAACAGTAAATTATATAATTTTTATATTATTTATAATTTATTTATATAATTATTATATGCTTAACAATGCCGCTTTGCAATGCACGAGTTGTGTATTGATTTATTTTAATTAAACGTGTTTTCTTCATTGCATTGTAACGCTAATCATCCTACCGATCTGCAGCAGATGTATGGAGAGTAAAACGATTTCATTCTCTACCTTCACTCGTTCGCAGTTACATCCCCAAATGGTGCCGCAACTCTAAACGGATGCATAGAAACGCGACGGCAACAGCTTTTCCTGAACATTACGGTAATCCTTGTGATACTGACCGTAATACACTCGTACCGGCCGAACTCGCTGATCCGATAGCTTTCACCGCTTACCACATCGTAATTCCACAGCGAGAGAACTGCAGCATGTGCGCGAATGTGTGAATGAGAAATTTAGAATGTCCGTGTGTGAACGCTAGTGAAAATGTCCACCGACGATGTGTTTCGTTTATTGCATTTCCTGATCAGATTGCTACGTACTCTTCAAACTAACTCCAACTGAGCAACATAGCCGATCGCCCGTATCCGTAAGTCGGCCACAAATTCGGCCAAGGAATTCTGTTCACAACAATAGAACGTGAAAGGGAGTTTACATTCCGGTATGGAGTCGTTTTGCTAGGATAGGTCCGCGCTAAAAATACTTCAATGCTGACAAACAAAAAAGCAGTCTTGGAAACAGGTGAAGCGCGGTGTAGTAAAGCAAATAACCAAGAATGATGTGAGTATAAGTGTGTTACGAACATAAGGAATAGGTTTAAGCTAATGATAAAACAGCACCTTATCCTTAAGATCACAGTGAAGAGGTGAAAAATCAAACATTAACGGTTGACCGGGGTTGTAATTAAGGTGACTGAATGGAATGGATGAATATCTCGTTTGGTGCAGGGTTACGTGTAGGAAACCAATAAGCAGTAATCTAGCTGAAAACTAGCACAAAAACACAAAACAGGCATCATCGTTGACGCGAAACTAATTGGTAAATAAAGAAAATACGCCAACCTTTCGTACGAGATTTACAAAGCAGTAGTAACAGCAGCATGACCAGCATGGAAGGACACATTTAGCCATGCCGGGGCATGGTGTCCTAAACAGCACACACACGGGCAACACGTATCGGGTAGTGAAATTTTTCAATTATTGTTAACATTATTATTATGTTAAATACAGATGAGTTGTGAGGTTTACACACCCAGCCGTGTTGTATGGATGAGGTACAGCAGTAGTTGTGCATTATTTAGGCAGCGCTAGGAGCCATTGTGAATTATTTAGCAACAGTCAAGCAACAAACAACCGCATGTAGCGATGCATCAATGCAAGGTGAGTGAGAAAATTGTAAAAAATATATAAGCGTACTAGGAGAGTTTGTGGGCGGTGTGAAATCAAACAGGTACCAAACAACAACGGACCGGTTGGAACCGTTTTTTTTTTTTTTATTTGCACCGTTCACAACGTGAGACGATTCACTCGGAAAAAGCTCCTTTTCCAGTTCGCATAGCAACAACAAAAACTTATGTAATTAGATTACGTTCGTGTGCGCCATACATGCGGTACAGGGGTACATAAGCAAAGCAAAACAAAACATTGATGTACAGGTAATGTTACCCGTAAGGTGAACCGAAGGATGTGCAGCTCCCTGATGCAGGGGTAAACAAACTTGAAAGTCTACAAAATTAGGTAAAAATTCAACAGCAGTTGCTGTTGCTGCGCACGAAAAAACATGCAGCTCCGTAAACAGGTTAATGTAAGCAAAACTTGGTGGCCTGAAGAAATTGTTTGGGTCCTTTCCAGGGTGTACATAATGCTGAACACCCGCGTGTAGCTACACACAACACACTCACATACTCACACACAAGGCCATGAATGAGCGCTTGTACACTGATAAGCCACCTTATCCTCGACACTTCAATATACACGTGCAAGCCTACATTGTGCACTATCGCTCATGGGTGACACAGCAGAAAGGAAAGGCAAAGGATAATAGCAACCATCTCAAAGGTAATTAATGTGAAAAGAAAGCCGACAAACATGCGGATGCGGATAGGAAACCATATTTGCAATATCTACCGTCGTACGTCGGAAGCCGTACACCGTGCGTGCACTTAATTATCAACGCACGAGCGATGTACGGTCCGGTAGTTCATCCACCAGCTACCAACCAAAGAAAATCACACAAAGAACTCCTACCCTGTAATTGGCTGAAGGCACTCGGGGGGAGTTGGGTAAGAATTTTGTCGCACTTTTGGGAAGGTAAGACAATGGGCACTAATGCTGGGAAATGATGCTGAAGAAAGGTGTAAGAATGCAATTGAAGCTTGCATCTTGCTTCATTGTAATATTCCACATATTCGGTTATTAAACATTTCTGTACTCCACTCAGATATTTTTCACTCCTTGTTAAGCAGGATCACTTTAGGCTTGTGCTACTATTATGTTGCTATTGTATGCAGTAATGCATTGATCAGTTTTCTATTTCCAATAGTTTGTCACATTTATTGATAAATAGTTCCAACATGATAAAAAATATTAATTATCCTTGAACGAAAGGAAGAGAGTCGTTGTTTGTTTAGAAAAGCTAGTATTATAATCACGAATTCAAAGACAAAGTGTTTCCCACAATATTTACACAGTTTTACTGTTTTGCTAGCCTGTATACATTGATTTGCTTAGAAGTTGTATAACTTATAATTCTACATGCAGTACACACAAAAAATGGCAAACGAGCTGAGAAATAATGTACATTGCTAAACCGTTTCAACAATCACAAACGAGGATAAGGAATAACATGAAAACAGTAATACAAAAGAAAACAAACTACAGGACTGGAAAGCGATAAAAGAATCCCAAAAGTTGATAACAAAACTCAACGCGAACAAACATGTAAACAAAACAGGACATTAAAAAAAAAGCTGTCATAACTCATTCATGCAAGAATTGCAAGTCCTTTCTTGGCTTAAGTTCTCATGGAAGTGGAAAAAATATATATACACACACATACACATAACAACGACAAACCCGAAAAGGAAGCTGAACAAAGATGATGGCTGCAAAATAAAAGTGTTTATGATTTTGAATTGAAGTGATTTTGCCGATGAATGAACGCATGCAGGTAGGGAAGGTTTGTAGTGGTTTGCGCACAAAAATGTTTTAAAAAAGGGTCACACAAAGAAATCCGAAATAAGAATAATGGCTCGCAGCTGAGTGGCGAAAAATAATGCCACTTTTTTTTTAAACGAGCAACGGTTGCGTGACATCGCGCGGGACTGCGTGGAAAAGTGTTTCGCGTTGTGTGGAAAACGATCGGAAAGTGTAAAACTTTTTCCTTTCTTTCTAAACTCTCATTCCAGCCGTACCGCGATGGCCGGGAGCGACACGATGGGCATATTGCTGTAACCGTAAATCCGTAAATCATTCCTAAAAATACACGAAAACCCTTCGCGGAAAACGCAGCTGGGAGGGAGACGGAGAGCGCGGGAGTACTGGGCACGGCAGCATGGGAGTGGGAAATATTTCGAAAAGTATCACGAAACAACACCCTCCACCAACGCGGCTTTTCCGATGGAGCATAATCTTGCTAGAACGCCTGTTGACCGAAACTGAACCGCGCGAAGAATTCGTAACGCGGAAACATCAAGCGCATGTATTGTGGTGTGGAATGGACTGGCCGTCCAAAACGGAAATCGGCTTTCGGAAACTTTTTCCCTCCATTCAATGGTTTTCATACACACACGCATATGATGACAGCCGGGTTCGGCCAGGTTGACTTAGCGTTTGGGTTTTGGTTGGGTGGGCATAAGCAAAGCGGTTTTTTCGCGAACCCATTAAGCGCTCATCTTGATGATGATTTTTCCCCAGCTTTCATCTTCCTTTTTTCAGTTAGGTTTGCAAAAGAAGCTTATAAAAACAATACGAGGTAAATTTATGAAAAAAATAAATAGATCCAAAGCTAAGGATTCAACCGATTTCCTGGCTTGGGCTCCTAATTTCATTTAAACTTGAATGTCTCTTATTACAAAATCTGGCTCTGAACATACAGCTTAACTACCGAGTAGAAGTTTACGTTACATTTGTACAAAGCCTTTATCTCTGAGGGTATATGAGGGCACTGGAACTGCCAATGTTTTTTTGTATAGTAGCAACATAGCTCCGAAAAGGTTTAGTTCGTTTTGGGTAAGTTACATATATTCACATTTAGACCTCTACTACGCCATACGTACATAAATCGACACTTCATCGTAGGGTCGCGACGATGGTAGTGCTCCCTACATTTTGATTTCTCCACGTACATCTCCCACAGGTAATGCCCGCCATCCTGTTAAATCCCTCAGTAAAGATATACTGCATGGTACAAGTTTAAACAAATGGTGTTCATGACTGCAATGTATGTCAAGATCTGTGGTAATTTATAGAAAATATTCCACGAAGATTTCACTACAAAAACATGACTAGCTTTCTGAACGACGAGATTGAAAAGAAGGTTCCTTCGGCAACCCATCCTCGGACGCGCCTTGGGAATTTTTCATCCACCGCCTTCTGAGATGTGCCTCTACCTTTACTAACCATTTACCCGAACTAATTTTGGTAAACCTGACCGAGATTTCTAAAAAACTTAGCACATTGTACTCTCTTACTCTGTCGCATGCGTTGCCATCCACATTTAAGAGTAGAGTATTGAGTTCGATTAATAATTATTCCCCAATGCGATCCAATTTTTGCTTTAGCGTAACAAGCGCGTGTTGAATTCGTATAATGAGTGTTTGGACTTGGTAATGTGAGAAAAATCATTCACAGAAAAAATTCTCGTGCAGAAAAAAAAGTTTTTACTAGCATATCTTCATGATGGGGTTTTAAAAAAGTTCGGTTTGCAGTTACCACTTTTTGTTCGATTGAGCTTTTCGAATTATGAGTTATCTTGTGTGCATTTTCAAACTGATCTTGAAAAGCCTCTCATTTATCTGATTCGCCCATTAGTAACGTACAGTTTGAGAGGGAAAAGTCTTTTTATCGTTCCGGGAACTGTTCCGGGAGAGCTGGATTCAACGTGTACGTCCGAATGTGTATACGAAACGGGAATGCATCCGCGCTGCAATTGGGACAAAAGTGAGACCATTTGTTACGCTGCGGGGTAACAAAACCGAAATTTTAATTCCCCCGTTTTAATCGTCCGCGCGAAGGAGCGTCGATTATTGTAGAAGCCACTCTCAGTAGCTTTTTTCTTTGTCGGAAAGTTGGACTTTTCTATCAGTTTAGCGTAAATCGGACGGACAGGCTAGTCATCTAATACCAGACAGTGGATTTAGCATCGGCTGATAGAATTCTTCCATGGGAGTGGTGCGATACACGTGGTGTACGAAGCCAACATCCGATTTTGTAATAGACCGACACCGGTTTTCACACGAGAGGACCGGTCCAAAAATCCATCCGGACAAATCTCCCCTACGCTGGACTTACTATCCAGCTACGGGTAAATAATGTCAAAGAAAGCCAGAAATGACCAGACCTGTTGAGGTTGTTGTGAGGTGAAAAAGAAGAAGAACAATTTCTCAGTCGGTAGATCAATTGATCCGTGCAACACGATTTTGGTTGATTTGTCTTCTTCTAACTGGTATGTGCGAATAGATACGTTGCATGGCTTAAGGTGTTGTACCACACTACGGAAGTCCTTAGTTCGTCTTATCACAACCGCTGCCGATTTTGCGACTGGCCCTTTTTTAAGTTTTTCACATGTTTTGGAGCAAGTTTTCAACATATTCAAGGTTTCAAAGTAAATTTTTGAATAAGGGATTTCCACAACTTTAAAGCATGTTTGATTTGTTTCTCGTGGTTTTTCTAGCAAATTTAACAATGTTTTTTTTTGTCTTTTATAGCTGTATACTATTTTTACTTTCGCTAGCAGGTAAATATATCGTTGAACCAATTGGTAAAATCGACTTCATTGAAATCTCTTGAAATCTTGTTTATTTTGCGTCAAGTGTTTGTGTTAGAAAACTGCGGGTTTTCTAACTGATTTGCAGAGAATAAGACTTTTTTTGCCGGACACGGATATAACGTGTGCCAAAAAATTGGTCTTTATTCTTCACGTGTCGTTTTTCAAAGAGGTCGCAGGCGCATCCTGCGATCGGTTTTATAATGTTTCTTCTTTCTTTTTGATGTGTTGCTAATCTTTTTCCCTAGCTACCTGACAGGTCGTGGGAACACTTCTCCCACTGTTGTAGTGTTCCCAACAGTTTGCGAGAGATATTGTCCTAAAACCACGCAATCTGATGGTTGATCATCGGGCCATGATTTGTCCTCGGTTGTCGTCGTCGGTTTATCAACAAGGGGTTATCCTATCGTAAACAGGTTCATGCGTTGAAACCTTTTTGATAGATCACACGAACACAGGGACAAGAACAGTTAGTGTGAGAAAGCGGTACCGCTATCGCTGCACAACTAGACATGCAAGAAGCATGTCCTTTTGCTGTTACTGTTGAGCTTAATACATCTTTTAAAAAGAACCAGTCAAATGAATCCTTGCTGAGGAGTCATTCAGACCAAGATTGATTCTCAAAAAATGTATTAATATTCGAAATTCTTGAATCCTCGTGAATTTCTCACCAAACATGAATCAAGGCTTGTTTTTTTTTTCATTTTTGCTCTGAGTTTTTTTTATTATTCCTTTTTGTTATCACAAATTTTTGTACATACGAAGCAAGTATAATTTAAGTAAAAATTTAATATTTAAAAGCGTGTTTTTGGCGAATCTTTGGGTATTTATTAATCTTCGAGGATTCATTAATGTTTCAGGATTCATTAATTGTTTGGGGATTCATGTATCTCTGAGGATTTGTGTTTAGCGCATAGGTGTTGGTTATATTAAGAACCATATTCATGTTATCACTAGGCCCGTCCATGATAAGATAGAATGGATGTTTAGTAGGAGAAAATATACAACCTGCCTCAAGAATGCTTCGGATCCTACCCCATAGCACAGCAAACCTTCAGACATCGAATAATACCCACAATATAATAGAATAAGCAATTGCAAATGTGAACGAAGTAATAGTGTAGTGGAATAATATGGCCATTTTGTTTGCTTTCATACTAATCCGCCAAACTAAAGTTATAGGACATGATAAATTGAACCCCTTCTTCATTTTGCATTACCCAATACCAAGAAGGACTTTTATCATTACAAAAACGCACAGGTAAAGGACAAAATTAGCACACTGGTTGTTTGTTTTGCCTGAGCATATCAGTCCGCTATCGTCTCTATACCACCTACGCCGATTTCGTATTGCTGTGCAAAAGCCTTTTTCCTCCAACCTTCGCTGATGATCATTTAAGCTGAAGCATCTACCGTCGTTGAAACTTTTCCAAGGAATCGCTTCTGGGTCAAAAGTCGTTACGCTTAAGTTGGCGGATTTGTTTAGGATTTCCATTTGCCCAAAGCCTTGGGTGCCGGCGCTCCTCATCACCTTCCTTCCTCCGCATCTTTTGGAAACGTGTGACTTGGTGTCAGTTGAAATTGCCAAAGAAGCAATAAATTTACTTCCAGTGTTCAAAGCGCACAACAACGCAAGACACGAAGATCGGCTTTAGTCGTGCCGTATTTGGGTCCATTCTTAAGAAGAGGAAAAACGGCAAAAAAGTACCCAAAAAGGACTTTCACTATTCGCAACAATTGCCCTAAAAATCCCACGCTTTCGCAACCTTCTCAATAGGGACAGTCATGTCGTGTAGTGAGCGAATGATAACACTTGAGTTTTCCAATGGGAATAATGGGAAGGGAGAAATAATTTTTGGAATGGTAAACATCGGAATTTAATTGTAGTAACAATGGCTAATCGACTCGAGAGCCAGTGAACCGTAGTCCTCTCTTTTTTCGGGATCATGTCCCCGTGCCAAGGAGTTACCAAAGCAGAGTAAAATCATTACACATTGTAACAAAGCCCAATCCAAATGTACCCAAAGGAGAGTATCACACACACCAAACGATTATAAATGTGTATAAGCCGCTTAACGCACTTAACGTGCTACCTGTAACGACGGGTACGTAAGTATTATTGGGGTGAGTATTTGTGCGCCATATTGCGCATCTGCAACCAATAATAAAACGCGTCTGGTAGCGGTTTGTCGAACGGATTTGTGCAGATGGAATTGCGAGTGCTAAAAACAGGAACAGACATGACAATTTCTATTCGTCTGTTGAATTTTGCCCATTCCAAACCAAGCCCTAAGGTAAGTTAAACGTTTTGCATTCCTATGGTAGTTAAAAAAGAAGCATTTCGTGTCACGTTGATACTAACGAAACAAACTACAACACGATAGTGAAGTGTTTTACAAGAGTCTCTTTAGGTTCGGTATCGGAATCAGGAGCAGGTCAAGTAACTACTTGAAGGTTTCCAACAACTTTTAGCCTACAGACCTTTTATTCCAGCCAAATTTGAACATCTCCTTAAGAGTATTGGGCAAAAAATGATGATAGCATGAAAATGTCTTTTTGTCTTCTATTAGTGCCTGATTTTTTTATTGGGAGAACGGAACGTAGAACGTACATTTTATAAACTATACGTAATAACTAGTATTTTAACAATTTAATGTATGGCCATGTGGTGGTGAGACATTTCCTTTTCCCACCATTAGGATGCATCTTATCCCGGGTGGACACGGTAGACATTCTATCATTTCGGGATCTCACAATCTTCTCCTTCTTTTGACGGGCAAGAGTAATTTGTTTGACAACAAATTAAGCTACCTACAACCAACGTCTTTTTCAAATAATCTGGGACAATCCACTATAGTTTCAGTCCGTTTCATGAAGTGATCATTCCATAAAAATAAAGAGTTGAAAGCAGTACAAGAAAGTGATATTATTATTCAGCTATTCAATCAGTAAATCACAACACTTCGTTCGCCTTTAATATTTCCCATTTTAGAATACGAGGCAATAACCATTTTGTGAAATTTAATACGTTGATTAATTGAACGGAAAATCGCGGAAAGAAAATCGAAACCTTCAAGTTACATTATATCTGTGTCAGCACATGGGTTCGAATCAAATGAATAATTGATAAGTTCTAATATTTTAAAAAATAACGGAAAATCCTAGCTTTTAGTACAAACGAAATTCAGCTCTTTGTACTAATGCCCCCAATAACTTCTTAACGATGTGTTGCTTGGGAATCGAAATGTTATCATGCGCTGTCAGCTGTCACATCAGACACACATTACCTGTGTAACCGCGGCCTGTGCGAATATAAAAATAAAGAGAAAACAAATGGCAGATAAAGCTTGACTACGTTTGCTGACGGCGATAAGGAAAAATAAAACTGTACAGCTCGGTTTGCAAGTGTGATGCGCTGCCACATTTCCACCTCCACTTCTGTTTTCCGCATGGCAGTGGAATATTAGCGTAGCAAGCCACAGTTAATGTTTCATTGGATGAAAGCGTAGTGTGCGGATGCAGAGTTTATTCACATGCAACGCATTCCATAGTGGGCCAGTTGCATTTGCGTTACATAAGTATTGTGCGAGATGTGAAACAGGTGAAAAACACTCCCTTATTCGGGTAGGTGACGAGAAAGTATGTTGTAACTGTGCAAAAGCAGCATCGAAGACGTGTAGCAATAACGGGACGAAGTATTTCGATACCCTACGAGAGTCGCCATATTGATTTTCGTGTTCAGTGATGCAGCCTAGGAAGGATCTTTGATGGGGAAGCATACCAATTGTCTATCCGTATTTTTATTGGCGATACACTATTAGCAGCGCGTAGATGTTGCGACAGATTGAAAGTGCACGAATTAAGAATAATAATTGGTTAGTAAATATCGCCAAGATGTGAATATGGATATATCTTACAGGCCATCGTTACTCTATTTTCTGTAAACCAGACCCTGCGACAGTGCAAAGAAAGCAAACAAGCGATTGGCACCCGTGAAAGAGTGAAAAGAAGAGACAGTGTGAAAAAAATTGCTACAGTCAATATCGCAATCGTAGTGTGAGCGCGCACGCACACGGCGCATAGTGTGCGTGTGTAGGAGTATTGTGTGTATGTCAAAATATAGCGAAAGAGTGGAGTGATTTTTTTAGCTGGTAACGGGAGTGGTGTACGGAAAGTGTGTAATAAACACCAGTCTACCTTCTAAGACCATCTTTTTGTGGCGATCCAGCAGCTAGTTATTCGTAGAAGTACACTGTGAAGTTTACAATAGCTGTAGTGAACGGTAAAACAAAAAAAAATAGCGAGAATGCATTGAGCAAACATCAAATATCAACACCGACCTTTGGTCAGACGGAAAAGGGAAAGACCTGTCCCTAATTAGAGGTAACGTAATGATTGTATTGTGCTACTCGATTTCCACCTTGAGTCTCCCTATTGTTGATCTGTTCTGGTTATTTCAATGGTAAAAAGTAGGTTTTGGGGTTCCTGAGTTAGAATGAGGTTCTAAATGCCAAATAGGAGTCAGCAAAGACGGCTGATTATCGGAACTGGTGTTATAGGAGGTCAATTTATGAAGTGTTCGAACAAAAGTGGACCAAAATGAAGTTTTTTTTTTCAGAATCCTTCATTCTGAGTCATCTGCCAGTTGGAGAGAGTGTTAGTGAGATTGCGAATGTTTCACCTATCTTTCGTACGCACACACATTCGCATTCACCCTTGCGTGTGTAAACGCAGTAGTGAAAATTCGACTTGGAATTTGTGACAGGATCATATTAAGGGGGCAATCTTGAATAGGTTCGGTACATGCTTTTGATAGGGAAATGTAGTGGTTTGTTGTTACAATCATTACTTTTGCTGTTAAACATAAGTCATAAAACATCTTCGCAAACTCATTCAACCACAAACATTCCCTATAGAAATGACATGATTTATTGTGTTTGTTCAACTATTTTAGCAAAGAAAATAAACACTGTTCAGAAAACATATCCTTCGAGAAGTCACAATGTGTAGTGTTGCTGTAACATGTATTATGAATGCAGTAATATTCTCACAGACCCACCAGCAGCGCCGATGGTATGGATTGTGCTGAAGTAACGGACGGAGCAGTGAAGTGGTGGTATGATGAAAAACTGCAGCGTTGTGTGTTCCCCATTATGGCAATCTTTGCCTGCTGCTGTCTCATAGCGATTGCGAATGGTGTGTGAGGCTATCATTTCCGTAGTTTGCAAACTGTCGTATTCGTTCGTCATTCGAAGACCTGGCTCGAAATGGCAAACATAAGTGGGAGTAAAGAAAGACACGTACACCCAGCTGCTAGCCGCGATTGAAGACATTGAATGTATAATCAACCTCTCCATTCCGGGGACAGCCGTTGTCGGTTTTTGCTTTATGCGTGGTCAGAAACATACGTTCTACTTGCGGCAGGCAAGGCAGAAATATTGAACCGATTGTACTGTTATAAAATCAATTTCATTCTGTAGGTATCTGATCGTAATCTTAGTTTATCAATGTATCAGTGGAAACCGTTTTCAACATTATTGCAACCACATTTCAATTAGGTGGACAGTGTGTCTACTTGTGTCTCCAAGCGGCTAAGAACTCACACTCCACTTCGCAGGAAGAGATATTGTTCATGTTACGCATACTGTCAACAATGAACGGGGTTACGAACAATCAATGGTTTATAAACTAAAGGAAAAAAAACTACACTAATATCATTTAATTGTTATGTTATGTCATTCCCAGCGTGCAGCCGGTCACACATCGTTTTGCGTTCTAATCACTTATAAATCAATAACGATACGATGTGCGTCGAATAGAAACGAATGTAACAAATAACTTTTAATGTGCCAAAACCTTTTTTTTGCCAAAAGAACCTTTTTTTTATTATGTTCTGATTAAATCATTGCATCGTTGTAAAAACATCGTTTGAGCAACTTCTGATTTCAATTCAGGTTTCATTCTTGTGATAACTTTTTTTCTCTCTATTACAGCCATTACAAAAATAAGCAAAAACACATCATATATAAAGGATCTGCAAATTGGGCTATCAGTTACTTGCTTACTATTCCTACAGTCAACGGTGCCACATGGAAAATACTTATTCCTCCTAGTGTAAACGTGTCTATTACATCGACATTATTGTAAAGAAGGACATATTGCCGTAAAACGATTTAAAACGCCGACACCATGGCTACGAGTCCGGGTTCAGATAACAATTGTAACATCTATATGCCACCGCTAGGGTGTTCCGTGGCGTCCTCGCATGACTTCAGTGATTATCAATGGTTTACAGATTTTGGGTAGGTTTCGCATATGACGCATATAATGGTGATTCGGTAATGTGTTCGTTTTAACACAATACATTTCATTTTTCCCGATGTGCAGAAGTTATCGCGACGGAGTGACCACACACCAGAGCATCCTATCGGCACTATCCGCGTCGTACAATGGAATTGGCGAGTTATCGTACTACGAGAAGATGGCGAAGGATATTGATGCCAATCTGGCTGAGATCGATATGGAAAGTTTCCGCAAGGAAGACATCAATTCGCTGTTGACCGCTATCCCGTCGCAGCTACGGCTAGACGATGCAGAGCGCAAAGCGCGCAACAATAATCGCATTTTCTCGACGATAACTAGTTGTACGGCGGCAGGACTTATTCCGGCCGATATGATGGACAATTCATTCTGTAAATCGGAGTTGCTGTTTTCCCCGGTGAAGGAATCGCACATCAGTGTGGATTCGCTGGACATGGACGGATATCCGGATGAAGAGGATATTATACTAACCTGCCAGGCGAACAAAGATAACTACACCATAGCATTTGAGCAAAGTATACTCTACTCAGAGGAAAGTTATTACGGTAGGTATTGGAGGATGGTTGTTTGATACGTTTAAATTAGGTATCGGTTTAATCGAACAACCTGCATTTTTCTAGATGGGCCAGAACATTATGGCAAATATAAACGTATGAACCTGCTGAATAATTTACAAAACCGGGCCCAGTACATTAGACATAAAGATTCCATGTCCCGTTCCGAAGTCAACTACACAACCTGGAGTAATGTGAAGCGAAATGGAACAGTACAACGGTATGTTAGGTTCAACGGTTCAACCCTAATAGCACAACATACAATATTCTACTGATACTGTATTATGATTGCAGGCCACCGATTGCTGTAAACCCGCTGCTCACTCATATTTCACGTCACAATCGGACGTGCTTCGTAAGAAAAAGCTTCAGCATGCCTAATTTGCAGTCGGATCAACCGTGCTCGTCGCCAACACATCTTCCTTCGAAGGATCAGCATCCATTGAACGTTTCCCAAGCTGGAAATGGCCACAATTCGGAAGAATCGTTTGAAAGGCCAATGCGTACCTTGCTTCCAATGTACACCCTACCAACAGATTCGGAGAATGAAAGCAGCACTAATGGGAATGTAGTCGATGGAACCGATCAAAGCAATGAGAACAACCACCTGACAGTTCACGAACATCGAGAGTCAATGTTACTAACAAGGCAACAGCAGCCGGAAGAGCAACAGCATCAGCAATTGCAACACCAAGTACAGCAACAAACGCTGCAACAACCATCGTTTAATTTGGTGAAGCTTTTCATAAAACAGAAAAGCAGCTCAACGGACACGTGCATGGATGTGTCCTCCGGATGCTGGCCAAGCGATAGTACCAATAGTGGCGGTTCAGGAGATCATCAGATGCATCACCTTGGGGCAGGAGTAACAATTCCAGCCTTACGGTGTCGTAAGAAAAGTATGCACGATTCGGGCAAATGTTCCACTACCGGTGGTGGAAGTGTCGGTGGAAGACATGGCGATGAGGAAGAGTTTCAATTGGATAGTCTAGATGCACAAATTAACAACAGTCACGTGAACACTAATAATAATAACGGCAGTCACAGTGACGCCGATGACGATGGTCTAAATGGGGAAAGAGGGCCCCCGACGTCGCCTCAGCGTGCTCAAGGAACGAATGGAGGACCGGTTACTGGTAATACGAAGCTAAACGACTTTAACCGACAGATGCACGGCTCTCCGCGTAGACAATACAAGGGATTCAGCATGAACATTGGCGGTGGCAGAAGATTGCTGCATGATCTTTTGCAACAACACAACGGCGGCAGCATTGGTTCGGCCAGTGCGCTGAATAGCAGTAGCAGTATTAACAATAACAATAATCACAATCTGAACAACAACAATAGCTATAAAGACACCAACAGCGATACCAGCCGCACTTCAGAGAACTTAACGCAAATATTCAATCACAGTGGCAATAACAATACCACCATCTCCACGGGCTCCAAAACGAAGATTCCAATCGATATGATTACTAAATCGATGCAAACTTCCCTCATCGGAACTTCGACCGCTAGTAATGGCCATGTTGCGAGGGAGAAGGTGCGTGTAATACCACCCTCTTTTTTGGATCGCTTAAATGAGCTTGGCGATAAGCAGAAAGCTCCAGTGTTTGTGGTGTATCCCAACTATGCACTTCCAGATTTGGGCTTCCTGAAGACACAAAACGAGGTCGTCATATCACCGCTGACGTTTAAAGAAGCGATGACGGGCGCAGGTCGTCCGCTTAAAAAACCGCGCCCAGTCTCAATGAATGATATCGAAAATATACGACAGCGTGAGTACAAGCACGTTACTGACTGGAAGTCGCTCGTTTTTCTTCTGCCAACTGAGTATCGTAAGCTGCTGCGTCACATTCCTGAAGTTAGCGAGTTGAGTTTGTCTACCGAGAAACAACCCATGTTTTGCATGACGCCCCCATTGCGACGCGGTGTCGCTCGAGGTGTGAGTTGTGATTGTACGAATTTATTAAATCAGAACACGCAAACGTACAACAGTTCGAGTTCAGGCGGAAGTTCGAGTGCTGCACCAAGCTCCGGATATCGAGGATCTTCGACGATGCTTACGACGGACTCCGAGATGGATGGTATCTTGGGACCATCGAATAGCAGTAATATTTTCAACAATAATATGTATGTTTACCAGTATGATAGTCCGGCAGAGGTTTTAGTACCCTCCGAACGACCTCCTTCGGGACGCACGGTAGGTGGAGCTCCCAAGAGCATCCTTCGGCGACCGCAAGGATCAAGTAGAGGGTCTAGTAATCCGGCAAACATTGGAGCTAACAATCACAGCAACATGAAAACCAAGCGTAGCAGTATGTTCGAAGAGCAACAAATGTTGCACTATCCACAAGCGTCACGTGAAAAGCGTCGGTCGTTGCAAGAACACCATTCGTACAACTTTTACGAAGATCCCGAAGAGGAGGAAGAACATTGTGCTGAACCGAAGCTTCACAATTCGCCCAACATGACACCACATCCGCGATTAGCCAATACACCAAAGTTACCCTCGGCAGATCATTACCATAAGCTGAACAAGTTGGTAGAGTTTAGCGACAACGATATTGCAGCTGTTGGCGACGCTAACCATCAACAATGTATCGACGATGATCTGGATGCTCGTGTACGGGCGGAGCAATTCCTGTCGCACGTACCGAAATCGGAGCTCAAGCACTATGCCGAAATTGCACACATCCTAGAATCAACCGAAATGATCGAATCTTCTGAACCGGCTTATGATCGTACCAGGTTACGTAACGAGGTCAGTCGATTGTTGTCACAGAAGAGAAACGTAACCTTCACAAAGCAACAATCGGTTCCATCCGTCTCAAGCGCTAACAATACCACACCAGTGCGGCAACAGCCATCTCCGGCAACGGTTTTGTTACGACCGACCGAAATAAAGTTTTCCACGCCACCAAACTCACCGAACATGTCGGTCACGGTGGCAAAAACCAGTCATCACCATACAACGACGGGAATAGCGGTCGAAAAGAAACCTCCCGTTGCCCAACGTACGCCCTCGTCATTGGCAGGTTCGCCAGCTTCTGGTACGGAGAAGGAAAAACAGGATAAAATTCAGACAAATCGCTTCAAACGACTCCAAATTCAATGGGAACTGTTGAGCAAAGAAACGAACTCGAAGGCATCTGCCGATGGGCAACGAAAAGAGATTCGCAGTGGTGGTAATACTCCAACCGGTGGTAACTGTAGTTCCAAATCGCGAATTCCCCGCCCTGTGAGCTATCCCACCACCAGGTCCGTAAACTGTAGTGACGTTAATGTTTGTATAAATTTGCGGTTCAGTTTAACATTTTCAAACACCTTACTATGTTACAGAACGAACTCTGATCCTGTAGTGAGCAAAACGCTAAAATCGCCTAGTCGAATTGTGGCACCAAAGAAGTATGGTGCTATGCAGTCTCCAGTCACAACGCCTCCTACACCTGCCCCACGTACGCCAAGCAAAACGTTTAGCAACACCACGCCCAAGAAAGTGTCATCTGCTCCCTCTCGGTACGTATTGCCTTGTGCGTGGCTTCATTGATGTTGCAAACAAACAAAACCATTGGCGGTCTATTTAAGGCATTTGTTGATAAAATTGTTTCTATCTTAATCCTCAGCCCCGCGACACGCACACGGTGAAGAGAATACGATATGATATATATTTGTGTAATAAGTCCTTCACTAACTGTCTGTATGATTCTTTTTCCTCTTTTTCTTATGTTCACCACCTTTCTGCCAATTGTTTATCATTATGATTTGAACTCCCCTCTACTGAACCATCCGACCTGTAAAACAATCATATCAACTTTATCTTTATTTGTTGACATCAACAATCAACATTGTATCGACAATGTAGCATTCCGCTCGGAAATCGCAGCAAAAAATATCTTGTAAGTATGCATCACAGTGGGATGCGATTTATCGCTCTTCCGGAAGGTTTAATAATGCATATTCCGTATGAATATTGTTTACAGGCTAAGTAGCAAAGACAAGAGTGTTGACGTAAGGATTGTTTCATGAGCGGCGTTCGGATGCTGATACAACGGAGATTAACCCATAATGATCGCTTTTAAACCAAAGGAAGTGTATAAATATTAACCCAACTACCTGTTACCAGAGGCAGAGGAGGACAGAAATGCGCCACATCGTTTAGCGAAACGATGAGTAGTGAAAGCTGCTGTAAATTGTATTTTGTCGGCGTTAGAATTTCATTTGCTCCCCACATTCTCTCTACGCGCTGGATAAGAAGATATGGTAATAAGATACGACGTCACGAGGATGCTACGGAAATATGTGACCACATTACGCAGTACAGTCCCTGCAGATGGTTCTTGCGTTGAATTAAGCTGCTTTTTTGCCACATGTGTGTACACACAATCGTTTATTTACTATAACTGTCGCTTGTTGCTAACGATCACTCCATTCTGGCCACATGTCTCCGTAACGGTGCGAATATTATTTACAGTAGGAAAAATGCGACTGAATTATACAGAGGTGTAGATAATGGATAACGGCGGTGTTCTGTGTAGTGTGGTACCAAGCCTTGCTCTGTCGAACCGTTACGGTGGCATGATTGTGCCCGGGGAACTGCAATAGCGCTGCTTTGATCAGAACAAGCATTACATGAAGCTCGTTCATACGTCGTACGCTGCATATCGACTGGCGCTACTTTAATTTTTAAAGTACTAAACGTTGTTATAAAAAAAAGCATTATTGTATTCAAACACTATAGGGATTAATGTTTTGTTTGCAAAAAAACAGCCAGATCTGCGATATTAGTCGGTGGTGTGGGAGTAAAAAGGTAGGAAATTATCAGCAGCAATTATTATTCAGCGCTTCTTAGTCAGCTTGCTTCGTAATAGCTAAACAATATGCATAAATCGATTATAATACTCATGCGCTCTGTAATCAATGCCATAATATTCACATATAATCAAGCGTCGGTGGAGTGCAGAAGCCAGGATAGCTACAGAAGAGTGTTATGGAACGAGTGTTAAAGATGGGTTAGAATTGTTTAGTATTAGTATGTACAGGCATATTATATGTAGAGAAGATGCATATTTTTCGGTATTACTACTATTATTATTACCATTTGTTTGCTTAATGAACAGAAGCAGTTTTGCCTAGTTCGAATCGCTCATTAATGCAGACCAAACACTAAGTCATTAGAGTAAAGCTTCTGAAGAATTATATTTTACTCTACCCCTAGTCTTTTCTATTGATATACATTCAAATTTTATCCTTTGTTTCACTCTGTAGTCTGTAAGGACGCTAGTACGGGAAACGAATGTAGCGGAATATACATCTTTCAATCGCTTTCGAATGCATTGGGACGTGCAATATGTTCCTTTCATTGCATGCGTTTTATATTAATCTAAGTTGTGACTAAGATGCCGAATGATGCAAAGTCATCGCTTGCAGTGAAACATCTTCTTTCTTCATTTACCTTTGCAGAGTATTGTTACCATGACCATGATTGTAAATCTAGCTATAGGATGCATCCCCAGGCTCTATTATTAATATACAAAGAGACAGACTAAAACCAAAACCATCCGCAACCACCATTGCTTGCGCTTGCTGGATAAATGTTTCTGGAGTGTAACGCAATGTTTTGAAGCTAGTCGGAGCGATTAAATTTGTTTAACTAAGTGATCGATACATAAGTACAGAAGTGTAGAAGAAGGCACAGTCACTGTCAGGATGAGAAAAACATTACATTCTCTCCCTCACGACGCGATACCTCCTACAGTCAAATAAGAATGAAATTTATTATGCGTTTTTTTATTTTACTATCGCTGCTCATCGCTGCTTCAGTGCCTCAGTGGCGGCAGATATGCAATGAACAGATTTATACAGCGTGCCATAACATCAAGAACGTTTTCAGCAACTTTGTTTTATCTTTCTATCGTGGTCAGTCAAGTATGTTGTATGGGACATTGAAAGTTAATATATAACATCAATTGTTACTATAAACGCTAAACATTGCATCCATAAGTGTGGAGACAACGCATTCATTATACCATGCGCTATTACCATCACTGCTTCGCTGTAATTGTTGTTCGACGTGAGTAATTGTTTCGCTTTGGCTTATTTATTTTGTTTTTTAATTGCGATAGTGTGCAAATCATTCAAACATAATCTATAATCATAAATAACAGATATGAATATATTTGATGAAATGAAGTAAAACAGATTATACAAACTGCTAGAATGCTAATCTAATAAATAAAGCATTTAATCAAAGAATATGAATGAGAGAAATGTGTTAATGGTGTACCATCGCCACCGTCGGCTACACCTCTTTTTGACTTTTTGGGCTTCCCGTTTAGTTCAATTCACTCAGCAGCATAAATATAAAACATGTAAAAGTTCACATTTACTTGAAAACGATAAAATTATGTATTTCTTTATAAATGTATACAATTAGTGCAATTCACACTAATACGAAGAACATATTTTAAAGTTGGATGAATCGGAGTTGTAGTTGGTAGCGGCATGGCAGCCACACCGGTACCACATCTCATCCGGATTCTTCCCCCTGGGACTGAGCTAGTGATGGGTAAAATCCTTTGTTAACGGCCTCTGGTTAATTCACCACCAATTCATTCTGGAATCAACTTCAAGATATGTACCGAACGAAGCCAGATTATAAGCTAACCCAAAAAAACTATGCTCAGAACCGAAATAGATCTTACATATCTGGAACAATCTGTAGTCAGCTTCAGAATTCACTCCAGAATTCTCGTCACTAAACTGAGTACCCGTGGCTACGTGGAAAAAAATAGACTAGTAAGCCAGCTTTGGTAGTCATGCTCGATTAGGTTTGCCATATCTAGCTACTGCAAACGGAACCCTACGACGATGGACACTGCTATGCCGCCAATTTCTCCGCCGATGCAGCTGCAGCCAACAGTTTTTGCCTTTGGGTTTCTTGCCATTCGATCGGATGTTTGCGCTTAATATGTGCATACATATTTGCATTCGAATTTGTTTTGTGTTCACACACGCTACAGGAATACAGCGACTGTTCGGTGTGTAGTGCTCGATGTTCCTTTAAGTAAATCTTGCGCTTGAACCGTTTGCCACAAAACTCACACTCAAACTTATCCTGCGCATGTACACCTTTACGATGTTGATACAAGGTGGTGGCATTTTTGCACCGCTGCTGGCAAATTTTTTGGGCTTCCCGTTTAGTTCAATTCACTCAGCAGCATAAATATAAAACATGTTATAAACATTTACTTGAAAACGATAAAATTATGTATTTCTTTATAAATGTATACAATTAGTACAATTCACACTAATACGAAGAACATATTTTAAAGTTGGATGAATCGGAGTTGTAGTTGGTAGCGGCATGGCAGCCACACCGGTACCACATCTCATCCGGATTCTTCCCCCTGGGACTGAGCTAGTGATGGGTAAAATCCTTTGTTAACGGCCTCTGGTTAATTCACCACCAATTCATTCTGGAATCAATTTCGAGATATGTACCGAACGAAGCCAGATTATAAGCTAACCCAAAAAAACTATGCTCAGAACCGAAATAGATCTTACATATCTGGAACAATCTGTAGTCAGCTTCAGAATTCACTCCAGAATTCTCGTCACTAAACTGAGTACCCGTGGCTACGTGGAAAAAAATAGACTAGTAAGCCAGCTTTGGTAGTCATGCTCGATTAGGTTTGCCATATCTAGCTACTGCAAACGGAACCCTACGACGATGGACACTGCTATGCCGCCAATTTCTCCGCCGATGCAGCTGCAGCCAACAGTTTTTGCCTTTGGGTTTCTTGCCATTCGATCGGATGTTTGCGCTTAATATGTGCATACATATTTGCATTCGAATTTGTTTTGTGTTCACACACGCTACAGGAATACAGCGACTGTTCGGTGTGTAGTGCTCGATGTTCCTTTAAGTAAATCTTGCGCTTGAACCGTTTGCCACAAAACTCACACTCAAACTTATCCTGCGCATGTACACCTTTACGATGTTGATACAAGGTGGTGGCATTTTTGCACCGCTGCTGGCAAATATCACACTCAAATACCTCGTCCTTGCCCGGGTGCACGTTCCGCGTGTGATTTTTAAGACCTCGAGCCCCATTTACCCACACTCCACACTGCGGGCACTGCCGTTTCTCGGTCACCACTTGCCCAAGATGGCCACGCACGTGCCTTTCAAGGGCGGCCTTGGTACGAAACTCTTTACCGCAGGTGTGGCAGATTTGTTTCTCATCTGTACCGTGCATGTGATTAATATGGACTCGTAGCGCCTGCACGCTAGAAAGGATCTTACCACAAATGTGACACGGGGCCTGCACGTGACGCAAGATGTGTGCTTTAAGCTGATAACTCTTCTCGTACGACTGGTGACATTGGTCACATTTGAACGGTTGCTCTTTTGGCTCGGCACAATGATGCCTTTTATTGTGTTGCCGAAGCGTATACCGGCTGCGATAGTTTTTCTGACACAGTTCGCACCTAAAAGCATCTGGTTTCACGTGGAACGCTATATGGTCCAGTACACGAAATGTGCGGAAAAACTTTTGATTACAACAGGCAATGAATCCGCGAACGTTATGCGCCTTCCGAGAGTGCATCTGTAGCCGTTGGAAGGTGGTAAACTCTTTAGAACATATCTCGCACACCATTGAGAAAAATTCTCTGATGCGATTATTGTCTTCTATTCGTTTTCGTATTGAAGAGTTTCTATCCTTTTGAGTATTATCTTCATCGTCGAGCGCCTCCGTTTCATCACCATCGTTGTCGTCAGCACAGACGGCTTCTGATGATTTTCTTTTCAACAGGATTTTTTCTTCATTTATCGTGGTCATAGCAATGGAAGGTGGTACGCCGTCTCTACTATCATGAGAACATTCCTCATGCTTTGCCTGGCGATTGTTATCATTGTTAGCACTCGTACGATTGTTCTCTTCTTCTGTGCTCGTTAGTAGAGGTTTCATACACTTCCTTCGATCGCGCTCATCAGTATTGTATTTACTTTCCACGACTATCTGATTATTGTCAGCATTTGTTTGTTCTGCTTTCAGTTGCTCTTGTGTTCGAAGAACTAGCTCCAAAAACGTGCAAAATTCCTGAACTTTCACCACGCAAATATCACATACTTTCGCGGGTAAGCAATCATTTTCTGCAAACTGTACGGAAATCATCTTTTACCAAATGTGAAATTGTGTTCTTATGCGATTGGGTTGTGAATAAAACCACTTTATCTACCTGCATGTGGAAAAGCCTTCCCAAATTTCTACTAAAGCCTTTGTCGTGCATTCGAACGGTACCACCTACACGATCCAGACAAAGCCGACAGCGATCCATGTTGGAGAATGTTAGATTTTCACTCTAGTAATTTCTGTCCGCTTTAGCCATTCGAGCGAAGTTGAAGTAAAATGTAAACAAACAATAGCAGTGTTGCCAAGCTTTTTCATGCATTTTTCCGATTGCACACTGGTGAAAAATTAGAATTTATAAAATAATGGTTCTACCTATTGCATGGCACACACTGGAATGTTAGCGGAAGGTTAATCATAGTTGTAATTTGCGGTCAATTTTTCTCTTTATTCAATTTCAACGTTTCCGAAAATAAATTCGATTGTGGAGTAGTGCAGTGCATGATATAAACTAACTGACGATTGAAGAATCGAACGCAAGCATATAACCTTTTCGATTTCGACAAAGAAGAACAACAAGAACGAGAGGAAGGAGGACTGGCGACAGTACGAAGAAGAAACAGTTGTGCGTTTTTCAATCAGTATCAGCATAAGTAGCAAACGTAGCAAACAAACAAATTTCCTCGCGGAGTGCAGTGCCTGGAGCGTATGAATGTGTGCGTGGTGCAAAGTGTTGAATGTAGGCGTAGTGTATAATTTACCGTAATCCCCGAACAAGCTGCCCTGCGAATCGAGCAGCGGCCATCCTCAAGCATCTCGTTTCACCGTGTATCAGGAGTGGAAAAAACAGCAGTTTCTACAGTGCAGCTCAATTGCTGACGCATTTGCCAAGTGCAACGTTGTGTTTTTTTAAAGTGAAAAAGCAGCAAGTTCGAGGTGCGATCTGTGTTACGCTACCATAGCAACAGGCGAGAACGCAAGGCTCTGGTATTATTATTACCCAGCAAAAAAAGATGGTTGTGCAAGTCGTCATGCTCACAAATCTGTGAATCATCATCGAATAACGGAAGTCATCTCTGGCATCCAACATATTCCTGGCAGCAAGCAGCTTGGTAAGCAAAAGGTGGCCGAACGCCATTGCGGAAGAAAATATGGCGATGTATTTTTACGCTCTGTGTAGGATCATCAGTGCGATATATCGGACACGAAGGCCTCCGGCCATGAGCGCTGTAAGAGAAACCCTGGGCGACAAAATGAGACGCATAGATCGCCAAGATAGCACAGGAGGTCTATTAATAGTGCAATTCATACTTTGTTAACCGGTAATCCGTGTTTAGCGAACATCTTGTGCGAAAAATTCTCCGAACATCGCATCATGATATGATAAGCGCACAGTCGGTTGAACAGGTTCGCCTCGGAATACTTTCAATATTCCTTCCTGCCTGCCTGCCTGCCTGCTTCAGCATAAACCCAGCGAACAGAATTGGGGCCGAAAAACTGAGTTGGCGTTGCTCCAGCTGTCATCAGTCTGACATTCGCTCGGTTGGCTGTGGTTGGCTCCGTTCGTCCGCGCGCAGTCTGTGTCAAGGCGAACGTAATTAAAACGGGGACATGCGGCGAAACCCCTCCAGCGGAGCGGTCCAAGACACGTCGACGATGTTGAAGAGTTCGATGGGTTTTTAAATCTCCCCTATGTCCAACTGCTGACACTGGCAATGGATTGTCCTCTACTCGTAATCGATCGTGTTGTGTCATATGTAACGGTAATTGTACAATTATTCTGCGCACCTGGGGTGGCGATCTTTAACGCGAAAGGTCGCCGAGTTGCGGCAGGTGATTCGAAATGCACGTACATACCCACACACACAATCGCGATGATCTCCAGGTGTTAGAGCCCAAAGTGTCGAGGCCGTTCTTTGCTCCTGTTTCAACTGTTGCGCACAAAAAATCCAATGTTTTTGATATAAGATTTATTAATCCAGTCACTAGATCTTAAGTCCTGTACTTTCAAATTGTATTAATTCATTTCGTGAAATCCAAATATTTGTTGATAAAATAGTTCTAGGAATGATGTCGCTACTACCAATAAGGCCATCTTTACAAGCCACTTTAGAAAAACCGATGTTGGGTTAAGAGATACGCATAGGCCTCGTTAAGGCTTTTAGTAAAAGTTGGTCTTGTTAGATTATGTTATGGTTGTGGTTACGAATTGTTTTTATGGACATTTTATCAGTTGATACTCATTTTTTTCTTGAAGTAGGGACGGGACTACAGTCAATACAAGAGTTACGCGGTTTTCGACTTACGCGGATTCGGAGGTATTTGATCCCTTAATACGACATATAAACGATGTTTTAGAACTCGAGATACGCGGATTTCTCTGGAACGCATTAACCCCGTATCTCGGGTATCGACTGTATACTATTAGTTTCCATTTTTTTGTTCAAAGGAATTTTTTTTAGTAGATTGCAATTTGCGAAGTAGATTGTCAGTGGAATAACACAAATAATTAATTTTATGGATGCAATACTGTACGCATTGTCGTATTTTTCATTATATATGGATATATGGATTATATGCTGTAATGGATTTCATGTCACTATTTAACTATTTGATAAAATTAAAGAATGTCTGCTGTACAGCCGATTACTATGTAATGAAAACCCCAATTAGGGGCGGCCCGGTGGCATGATGGTAGCGGCGGCGGTCTTCACTCGAACGGACCGGACCAAAATCCCATCCGGACCAATCCCCCGTAGCAAGGACTAACTATCCGGCTATGTGGTAAAATAAGTCGATACGGCCAAGGCCGTTCTAATGAAAAAAAAAAAACAAAAATCCCAATTATTCTTTCGTTTCTCTAGAAATTGTTAGAACTTGTAACAAAACAAGCTCCATCTATTACATTATACTTTTTAGTAATACACTAATAACATTTTTTTGTATTTATTGTGTGTTGCGTGTATCTGTAAAGCAAATTTAATAAAAAAAAATAAATTCAAGATCGGTTCATTTAATAAACGACCAACTATAGTCGGTTTAACCTTCCATTTGTGTTACGTTGTCACTAGACCAAACGTTCGTTTAGCGAAAATATTTAACATGCGATTTTACGAGACAAAATGAATGCGATCTATCAGTTAACCATATCACGGAGGTGTTTCTAGAAATCCTACACTGTACCGATCATTGCTGGAAACGTGTAATATTATCGTGTTAGTACATTGGATGTAGAATCTCTACTATTTGCAACGTGTTTTGACGATGATAGGGCAATCGTATGACGCACTGTGAAGAATAACAGGTTGCTCGCAGCTGTAATATTGTTTGCATCACTTAGCAGCTTCCGTCGTGAGCGTCGTCAGACTCGAGATTCCTATTTATTGTGCTGTCTTCTTCTCTGTTTTTGCTTCATGAAGTGGCGGATTTGCAGAATATTTGCAAAGCTGTATAGACAGTTAAGAAAACTTAGCGAAGAATTCCTAGAAGTTGTCTCCGGGCAGAGACACGTGTTAGAAACCGATTAAAACGATTTGTGTAATTTACTCTTTGAGTATATTTTGTGTGGTTGACAATGTATGAATTAGTAGTCGGTATTCGAAATCCTTACTGTTTCCTGTATTATACACTGCAACAAATTAAAAAAAAAAACCTAAAGCAAATTTGTTTTGTACTTTTTAGGAACCTTTTTCCTATTGAATTGGAACGGGATGCTTATCAACTAGATCAAAACAAACTGAAGGCTATCAGGAATGAGCATGTTATCACTTGACACCCACAACGATTGCATGAGACACGAGCTGCACGTTAAACCAAAACACACTCCGCAACGGATACAGCGTCCTTTGCGCGTTCGTCATCCGCCCACCGGGAACTAGCGGTTCAATCTCCGCATTCTTTGGGGCTTCGACGGTGGTGTTTTTTTCTCACTCTTCTTGTGTCTTCTTTCCCATTGTCGCTTGCACGTTCGACAGGTTCATTTCGTTTGTAATAATTAATTTATAGTACAATTCGCTGTGACATTACACCGCTGGTGCCTATGCATTGCACTCTTGCCATACGGGCGCGCGAGTTGGCTTGCCGTGCTTAAATGTGCGTGATTGCATATTCATTGCTGTTTGTAGCCGGCGGCCACCAACGTCAAAGTCGCGCAAGGTTGAACCGTTCGATTTCATTCCCGGGGATGGCCGTTTAACTCGTCTGGGCTTGAAACGGGCGAGGCAGCCAACTAATTGCATTGACACTCGCGGTAGGTTTGCTGTTACAATCACACTTGAACACATACATCGATTTGCTTCCATGCGCAAGCAAGTACGAACGTTCTGGCTGTGAAGAAAGCATCTTGGTGGAGTTCGCTTAGTTCATTTACTAGAGCATCCCAGCATGCACATTACGACAGCGGGATGAGCGTGACCAGGAAGCTTAAATTGTTTTACTTGGCATAGATATTACCAATAAGGCAAATTGTACTCTTGTGTGTGAGTGTGTGTTTTTTTTTTTTGCTTGTTTGTGCCTTATTTTCCCATCCATGTGCTTTTCCACTTTGGAACAATGACCCGTGTGCTACGGATAGCTTATGTATATGGCGACAAGTTGGCGACAAATTTACGCGGGCGCTTCCACGTGCTTCAAAAGCATATGACCTTCGGCAAGGATGCTGTGACAAAATATGGATTCCGTGTTGTGAAAATGGTCCGACTTAATTTGACGATCCACAATTCCCTATTCATCATATAGTGTATTATTCATTTTCGCTTACACACGACTGGCATCGAATCATGCTTATGGTGCAAAACGATGCGACCCCTATAGTAGCATGATATGCCTTGATTGACTCAAGTGATTCGGTTGGATTTGTTTATAATATAGACGTGATAGCAGGGTGTGTTTGCGTGTTGTTTTCGACCTTCTAGTAAATTTCAAAGTTTGCTAGACGCTGAACCATCGCCGGTTCCGAGTTCCTGGTGCGAGTGAAATTTTAAACTATACGCAATCATTTCTTGAATTATTCGATGATGCAATCATCCAACCTCACCTTGCGATAACCTTTATTTAGTGGCAAAACACATGGAATAGTTCATTTTCCCGTAATGTTAGACACCGTCAACGAATGAAGTTTACTCTCTGTTACACGCTCCAGCTATCGAACAATCTGATCAGGCAAAGAATTTTGCATTTTCCCCCACGCAACACCATCCCGGAACTTCTAACGGAAATGAAGTGGAAAAAGTTTACCTTAGACTAAATTTTTGTTAAGCAAACAATAATTATTCAATAGTAATCGAACAATAGAATGGTAATTAAAATTAAACTTAGGCAATAAGTTGACTATACGGATGCCTATGATTTTGTTCTGTATTTCTTTTTTTATTATCAAACAGCAGTTACGTGCCGTTATAATCTTTTGTTGACGAGGTGGTGTTCTCAGCCGTGATTTATCATGGGCTTAGTGTTGTGAATAAAGTATCTTTTTGCAACTATTTACTGCGAAAGAATGCTGATGTTAATAAATGCAACAAATAAATGCAGACGTTATTGTCTGCCATCAAACATATTCGTAGCTATTTACGTCCCCGTCAATGTCATTTGTAACACACATTGTCGTAAAATGATAGATTTCTTGAAAAACAATCTAAAAGTGTGAAAGAATATTTGAAATTTTACAAACTCAGCCTCAGGCTAAGGAATTCATTCTCGCTGTGCTGTAGATGTAGTGACAAGCGGGAGCATCATGGGCGCTTTCATTGAAGTGAGTCAAAGCCTTCCCATCGGCAATCCGTTTTGATCGGCCTTCAACTATCCGGCTAGTTGTGGACGATCGCAAACAACACTGTACGGTTGCTGCCCCCATCTGCTGTGTACGATGCATGTTAGAGAATGAACTATGCCGTGGAAACATGAGGGCGTCCCGCATTCCGATTATCATCTGCGCAGATAATTGTGGCAATCTTAGTAGGAAGAAAAGTGCGAGCTGGCAAAGAAGCCCTGGAACACGCGAGCTGTCGGTCAAGGACGCATGTATTTGCTGTGTAATTGTAAAAAGTAATGCGAGAGTCGATGTTTTTTTCTTATTTCTGGTAAAGGCGTGCAATCAAAACAGACTATTCATTTGCGAGGTTTTTCAGTATTTTTTCAGTTACGATTGTCTGTTGCAAATATTACACGGATTTAGTGCGATGAAGTAGCAGCATAAGCTTCCCCGTTCCGAATGCTAATTGTGCAACTTCACACAATTGTAATTTCTCACACTTAATTTACTCTTTCCATGACAAATCCTAGCAGTGAAGCGACACAATTGTGGCAACAGTTTACCAACAGCTCTCCCCGAGCCGGGTTGGTGTGTTGTCGTAAGGCGTAAATGTTATGCCGAGTTTTCCTGGCCTGTTAATGCTAAGCGAAGTAAACTGCTTCGCCTATGTTTCGGTGCTACTAGCATAAGTCTTTTTGTTCATCATTCCTACGAACTAGCAGAGCGTTCCGACTTTTTTTTTGCGCTTTTGTTATTGTTGTGTTCCATTGCGGTTTTGGTGGAAGGTATGTTGATTTCATCTGTGCAAAAGCTTAACGCAAACTGATACCTTACGTCGTATCGACGTAATCAGTTCTCGTTGTTGCTGTGGTGGATTGATTTAGTGGCTGGTCGACTACCGACACACGGGAGAGGGAATGACGACAAAATGTGGCTCAGTGGGTTAAAACATGGCATAGTTAACCTGTTTGCCCCATGTTATCAAATCTGTTGTCGCGGCAAATCTGGAGTGTAGAGTAGCAGGAGAAGGTGTTATTCAGTTCCTTGCAGTCCAAAGGGGTTTGCAAATTTCAAGCAATAGTTTCGTTATAAGCGACTAAAGATAGCAAAGTATAACTATAATTACAAAAACATTGACAGTTTGTTAAAAACCAAATGTCTACGCTATTGTCGCAAGTTAAAAATCCATTTATCGACCAAACGATATGACGGCAAAACAAGCCATTCCCGGTAATGGAAAGTTTTGGTATTTATCAACCATATTCCTTTCGGTCGTGGTCCGGAAGGTTTTAAGAGGTGCACTGGTACCACCAAATATCTTGAAGACATAACATTGAGTGACGAACTCGGACGAGTTGGTAAAAAGATAAGCTATTCTACAAGGCAACACCAACCAGCCGAGTGTGTGAGAGTAAACAAAAGTCACAGACGAGCGTCGGTGATGCAATCTGATGCTGTGCTCGTTGGGTTGGACCATTGTTCTTTGGCTTACGATAATGGTGTTGTCAGTGTTTGAGCAGGTTTTCATTACGTCCTTCGGTAGTATTACAATCCCTCCAGCTAAAATCCCCTTAACCCCCAGTGCTACTCACAAACAATTGTTTAGGAGATGTTTAGCATACAAAATGTTTAGGAGAAATGTTAGAGACACGACATAATTTATAGGCAAAAGAGGTGGAATATTTGAGTTGTTTGAATGTTCCATCAACACCTGGAGCTCATTAGTAGTTTGGTAGCTCAGTTTGGCTTGTTGCTCATCCATTTCAAAAACACACAAATGGTTGAACGGCATGATGGGAATGAATGAAACTCGCTACATTACCAGTTGTGTCAAGTGCTTACAATTGTGCTTCTGAAGAATTTATTGTTTCAAAACAATTACACAATTTTGTTAATGATAACGCATAAGAAACCAATAGGTTTGTGATTATTGAAGGTCATTTGCATATGCAGAGCTCTGTCCACGTCAATGCGACCGTACACATCACTAGATAGCTTTCATTTAAGTCTATTACAACCCATCGAGGTAGTAGTTGCTAAGTGCCGAAACTGTCGTTGCTGTAATAATGCTAGCAGATGCCGTTCGTCCTGGTACGATGCTTCAACGTTATATGACGCATACGATGATGATGATGCGCATTAATGCTCTGCGTGCTGCCACGCGTAACGTTGATTACGTCGCAAGGCACAAACCGTATCATGGCCAGGGAATGAGTTCGACTAACGTCGCCCAAGCCAAGTTGGCCCAATTTCCTCAATTATCTGCAATCAATTTGCTTTGATTATAGCAGCAATCACCCACCGCTGAATGTGCGACCCTCTTCCGTTCCTGGGGATTTTTTTACCAACCGCGTTCGTAACGAAAATAACTATCAACAGGACAAACTGTCTTACTTGATCGAGTGTGCAGCAGGGGGAATATGAATAGATATTCTAGTAAAATTCTTACTGTTTCGTTACAAACTAATTAAATAAAACAACTGTGTACAATACACTAAAAGGCTAAAACAATAAACTGCATTCAAAAGGACAGCCGGGCAACAACCATCGCACAGATTTGATCACTTTCTCCGGTGTCAACGCGTCTCTTATTAACTGCAGTTTGCAATAGCAAGCCATTTGTCCAAGACGGGAATACCGCCAGACTGTAGTGTGTACCAGTCAGTCTCCTTGCTGCACTCGGTGTCGTTACGATCGAATAGGCAAGATGGTGAGCCTCGAATGGGTTTACTTTACTTTCGATTTCTTCGTTGTGGGGATTCGGCGTAAAAGCCATCGCTTGCCGCTGTGACGAGTGATGCTTTTGAATCGGTGTAGAAAAACCGGTTTTGCACCAGAGTTGTTCAGAGTTGCAAAAAAAAAAGATCGTTAGTGTTTTCATCTATAGTAGTGCTCTGACAGTAGTAGTGCCTATGGCAAACAGGGCCCGGAAGTATAAGAATACTTGTGAACAGTACAATCGTATTCAATTTAGTGACCGATAATTAAAGTAGATTGGTGGTGGATATCAAATTGAACAACATTGCCGGAATCAGGTGATATGTTTTTTTTTTAAATATGAGCAATGAAATATTTTGTTATTTCTTCATGAAATGTTTCATTATCTTTAACGAATTTATTTATCTGTTTATTAGCATTAAAGCTAATACTTACAAAAAATGTACGTTTACTAGAAAATATTTTCGATTTTTTTAAGGGGTACCCTATAGCTGCTTGATGACAGGGTAGACAGGTTCGCTGTACCAGTATGTTTATTTTCATACTCGCTAAACCACGCACAGCAACAGCTCTACGCCTAAAACTCTCACCCGAGGATCGAAGAGAAACCTTCCAAAACAAACCGCCACCGGTATGTGCTGTGACTGCACCTTAACGAATGCCATAAACAAACGCGCAAGACAAGAACGTGTTGGTGATGGTGTGACACGATCCATGGCCACGTGCATCGACTCTATAGTGGATCCCCGTATTGTTGTTGCACCTCAATGGATGAAGAGAAGCGGTGATCATATATGTAATCACTTGCTTGTGACACGGTGGTTGGGGTACCGAACTTCAAAATACACTGTGTGTGTCTTATGTGTGCACCACATGTTATGGAGAGCCATGGAGAGGCACCGTCAAGTAGTAGTAACTTTATTCAAAGGAGTAGGATCGTGTGATGAAAATTTTCTACACCTACATTATGGATTGTAGTCGCACCACCCGTTCGAAAACATATACAAAGGCACTGCTGCGGTTGCCGCAGCTTTGATTAACCTTCATCTTTTACCGCACGGTTGAACGGCAACGGACCATTTTGCAGTGTGATAAAGTTTGGTCGCTTTGAAGGTGATCGTTGTGCGCAAAAGAATGCAGCTTGAAAAAGTAAAAAAAAACCATTTGAAGGTATTCGAACGTTTAAGAATGCGTCATCATGTCTGGTTCGGTCGTACGCAGTCAAACAATCGATGGGTGAAAAACATTGGAAAAGAGAGGTTCAAAATGAGACCAATAGCGGCAATTTGTTTTCGATGGGTTTGCACAACAAATTCTTTCAAATGAAATCTTTTTGGCAATGGCATCCCCCCTCTCTTTTTCTTCGTGCTCTGTTCACAGTTTTTTTTCTCGGTTCTTTGTATACTCGGTCTTTTGCCCTTAATGACATTTCTAAACAAATGCAAGTTCGAGTGGTCTAACCCTCTAATTATTTTATTTCGGTACACCATGCTCTTTTACTGCGGCTCGTTGCCTATCCAGCGCAACAATAGCATAGTAAATGATACCGATTTGTCGTCTTTTCCCTACGATCGTCTGTTACTTGGCTGATTAGTGAATTCGTCAATCATTTGCCCGGCAGCGCATGAAGTAAATAGCGCAATTTAGTAGACAACGATCGTCCGTACGACGCGTCGGATTGATTGATTGACCCATTGATCATACAGCCTTGTTTGGTTGGTTCTTCGGTTTTATTTGGTTTCCAATGGTTTTTTTGTGCTAAGTAATTGTGGATCGTGTGAAATAGATAATTCGTTTTAATTGTTAAGTGAATTTTGATACCAAACCTGTAATTCCCACTAATTCAATATTAAATTTTTTGCACCATTATCATTGTTTGTTTGTTTGTTTTCGCACTTTGAAACGATCGTTGGCTATTGACGTCAGCTTTTAATCGATCTTTTTTTCTCCATTTATAAAACAAATCTTTTGTAACTGTGATTAGCAAATGGCGCAACGATTGTTATGCAGTTGTTATGCACACATACGGATCATTGAAATGCAACATTAAATGTGAAGCCAAATATTAAGAAATATTTAACAATGATATGTAATGATTTGTATATTGAGTATTTACTGTAAGATTAAAATACTTTCGGTAACCGCTTTGCAATTTAGTTCTTGTTTGATTGTTTTGAAACAGCACATCAAGTAAGAAGTGCTAGGTATTTTTATCATCTACATAAGGATTCAAATTATTATTGCTATAAACAATAATTCGTAGATTACAAACTAACACGAAAACCGCTCTATTAATATAAATTATTATCAATTATTATCAATTACCAATTATTAATATCATAATGTTTATTTGTATCTTTTCAGATTTTCCACTGTGCATTAGCGAAATAATTGCATTAGCAGCTGTACAAAGTCATCTTTATTACACTGGGATTACAAAGAAATGTTATCTTTGAATAATTAGAAAAGCTATAGTACGCAGTGTAAATGAACAATTTTTTATTCATAGTCTAGTAGAAATCAATTGATGGAATCTAACAAGTGACGAAAACGCCCCAGGCATTTAATACATTTGTGAGGAATGTTTGTGTTGTTCTGTATGTGAGCTTTGGAGTATAGGCAATAGTATACTATAAAAGGCAACAGCAAGTTATTTATCAATAAATGCAGCAAATGCATTGCAAAATCATCATTACTGAGCTAATGCGTAAAAGGCGTACTCACTAACATTATATAGAAAAATAGATCTTCCATCTGTATTGTGGCTATGTGTATTTGAGTGACATTTTCATCGCAGAGTGCAGCGGGAGTGTGTAGATGCGACAAAATGCGCGGCACAAGTCGAAATACCTTCAACTTGAACTTCCCTCTGCGGCGATTGTTGCTGCAAAGTGCACGAGCAGCTCGCGGTAGCCCACCGCTCGGTCAGAGGCTATGCGACGCGGAAAAGGGAGGCAGTAACAGTGGAGGAAGTGGTGGACATGGGAGCGGTTCCAATGGTGGCGGAAAGCATGATAAGACTGGATCTTCAGGCCATAGCAGTAATAAGGTGAGCAGTATGGATTGTATTTGTTTTGGTAAACTGAAATTCTATTCATCTGGATGATATTCGCGGCACTTGATAAGATAGCAACGTCGAATGTGTTAGTTCTGTCCTTTGTTTGCAACATCACTCTGTTGTGTTGATCTAAAGCGTTGTTTATATGTTTAAAATGAACTGTTTGAAAATCGTTTTGAAAGCTATGCGAATTTTGATCATAGATTTTTAGTATTTTAACGACAACTAAACGACAACTAACAACTCATAATTGAATCTTTTTGATATCGCTGATATTATAGATTTTATAGAGTGTATTGAATTTCCTTGTCAAAACCGTCAAGCTAAGTTAGCGCGGAGTTCGTTGAATTTATTATTTTAAACATCCACAATTAATATCATTAATTTTGTTTCAGCACAATTCCGACGCATCTTCCCAACATTCAACAAACTCGCCGGGTAATCTAGATCGTGGGACAGCGAACTCGAAACTCACCCCTAACAGCCACAAATCATCGCATAGTCTGCATAGTAAGGGAGGAAGTTCTAGTACGGCCGGGGGAGTCGGAACAAATGCATCGTCCACCGCCGGAAAAGTACCCGACGAATGTCCCTTATGCTATGACGTGTTACCCTCTAGCGACGAGTATTATCCACTGCTGAATTGCAAACACTATGCATGTCGAGCGTGCCTGGAGAATTATCTAATGATCCAGATCTCAGAATCACGCACGGATATCAGTTGTCCACAATGTTCGGATTCGATGCACCCAACTGACATACAAGCGCTTCTTAAGGCGTTCCCAACGGCCATCACAAAGTATGAGGATTTTATGGTTAGACGGGTGCTGTTGTCTGATCCAGATTCACGTTGGTGTCCAGGACCAGATTGCACGTATGCAGTTATCGCTACCGGATGTGCCTCCTGTCCTAGAATATGCTGTCAGCGGCCGGGATGTGACGTTCAGTTTTGCTATCATTGCAAGGCGGAGTGGCATCCCGATCAAACATGCGATGCGGCCCGCGCTTCCCGGCAAAGCCCAACGCGCGCCCTGTCCGGTAGTATTAGAAAAAATTCACAACATAGTAAGATTTCTCAACTTGGCTCCTGTTTTCCATTTTCATTTCTCTGTATCAAAATAAGATTTGAAGTTCACCTGTTTCCTATTGTCCTCTCTTCAATAATTCTTTGTTTTTCCACGAACGACGCCATTAGTTGAACTGCTTTTATATTGTGTTTGTATAATATTTTTACGTTTACATTTTTAATTACAGAAGATGAAATTAAACCCTGTCCGCGTTGTCAGGTGCTTATAGTGAAGATGGATGATGGTTCCTGCAATCACATGGTGTGTGCTATCTGTGGTTCAGAGTTTTGCTGGCTGTGTATGAAGGAAATCAGCGATCTTCATTATCTTAGCCCTTCGGGATGTACGTTCTGGGGTAAAAAACCATGGTCACGAAAAAAGAAACTACTCTGGCAGCTCGGAACCTTGGTGGGCGCTCCACTAGGGATTGCTCTAGTGGCAGGAATTGCCGTACCAGCGATGATTATTGGTAAGCAGTTTTCTGATGGTTGTGTTTTCATGGCAATTTGGATTAATAAAAAAATATGTTTTGTCTTTTTTTAGGAATACCTGTGTGGGTCGGACGTAAGATACATACTCGGTACAAGTCTGCCGGCAAGCACAAACGAAATTTCGCCGTTCTGGGAGGAGTGACGGCATCGGTAAGTGTTTATTACTTTCGAAAAAATGTATATTATGGTTTTATTATGAAATAGTAAACATTAAGTATCCCTATGATTAAGAAGCAGCGTGGCCGATTTTCATACGATAGCACTACTTCATAATCCTATCCACAGAACATTTTCTCGTACGCAGGACCAACAATCCAGTTGTGGATAGTTAAATGGAATGACAACATTTTTAAGAGTTGTGGTTTCCAAAAAGTTATCACCAACATCTACTGTCGTGGCTATTAGACTATTTTTCATAAGTATATAGATGAGTGAATGAATGTCATAAATGAGATTTGGGTTTTCTTTGAATTATGATCTGATTTATGTGTTGTTGCGCATATCATGCGTTATTTGAAGAAATTCAAGAATTGCAAGTAATTGTAGTCACAAGTAGTAGGAGATATAGTTTCATTTTCGCATATTATGAGGCAACTGATAGATTTTATTTGTTTAAAATAGTTTATCCATATTTTTGATACTTGCTAAATTGTTGGACCAGACAGAATATAGTATCATTTACGCGAATTCCGAAATTTTGACAGTGTTTGTAATTTTATTGGTAGAATAATTTTTTTTTTAGTCACATTCACTTCATATTTTTTTCCTAAAACACATCTATTTTGGAAGTTATAAAAATTAATTTTAGTAAAATTTTACTCTAAATGTCAAAATAAACGTAAAAATATCAATTATGAATGTGCTTCGTAACGTAAAACGAAGGATTCGATCCCTTACGCATCATTAGCACGCATTATTAGCGTAGCTCGGGAAAAGGCTGGATTATGTTGTTGTGATATACGCACATGGTTTATGATTCGAAATCATGGTTTTGTAATGAACACTTTATTTAATCATTTGAATTGCCTTATCGGATGTTCCTTGTTAAAAGCATTTTCCGGTGTCTTACGTATGCGCTTGAGCATAATAATCCACCAACCCTGCAGTAAAATTGAAATAGCTGTACTCTTTTGTGCATTTGCAAATTCTGTTTCCGATTTGTTTTCTTTGTTTTCATTTAATGCAGAAGCATGATTAAACTCATTGTTACAGGCTAGAGAGGCAATGATCACGAAATGAAATGTTTGTTAGTCAAAGTTTTGCGACTCAATTTCTAGTACAATTTCATGAACCACTTTTCCAGAGGCAGGAATCATACCCTGTAGATTAATGTGTAACATCGTGTCTGTCTTTCGTAGATGCTTTTGTGTGTGATTTGGTGGAACACTAACGCTTATGTTGTGTTCGTAAACTTTCTGTGGATGTTCGGAAAAACATGTAACGAGAAGTTCTTTTTAAACATAGTCCTCGAGACTCAGGACACCCTCTTCGTAAAAGTCCCGTAAAACATCTAGAAGCCGTTGCTCCGCGGTCGCATTACCAATAGCGATATCTACTGACCCGATGCATAACAGTAACGCAAGCAGTAGAGACTGTCGATACTCGCAATCCATCTTGTTACGACTGTATCCAAGATCCGCCTCAATATCGACATCCATCTTAAGGCAGTAGGACTTTAGAGCCCCATAGTAGAGGTCAAGTAGTCGGGACGTATGCTGGCGTCGCGTGTTGGACGGAATGGACGATATCAGCAACAAGGCAAGATCATTCGTTGGACGGCTGTACGTTACCATCTGCCAGTCAAGAATAGTGCAACTGTCGGTCCGCTCGTCGTCCGGTTCGCCACGGAACAACAAATTATTGCACCAGAAATCCGTGTGTGTGATCAGCCCCATGGGTTCGATAGGTTGCAGTAATGTTTCTATAAGAAGCTTCGTTTTGGGACGAATCTTGCTCAACGCTTTCAGTTCATTTTCAAAACCAGGTTTCAGTTCAAGGAATTTTGTTAGTTGAGGCATTCCTTGTTCGACTAGCTGCTGGTAGCTCTCAGTTGCACGTGTCGTTTGGAAAAGGAACTGTAAATTATAGGTAAAATCTGTAAAATTAAAATCACAACATATGTGGAGATCATGCTCAACTTTTACAAATATTGCTTACCGGATACTTCTCGTTGAGATCTACTTTCTTTTTTATCTTGAGTCCCAGCGAGAGCGCATGTACTGTTACGATGGCGCGAATGGCCGCTTCAGTTTGACCGAGGGAAAGACCAGTTGTAAAATTAGCTCCTTTGTAACCAAGAGATCGCATGTCCTCCAGTACTAGTATACTTTCTGTAGAATCGGGACTGCTAAGAGACGTATTAGTGTTGTTTCCGATTGGTGCATATTGCGTGTAGAAACAGGTTGGCACTGATATCACCATGTTACCGAGCTCCTTCGGGATATACTGCTCTTGAAATGCCATTAGGTCTGGAAGGATCTGTATAGCATTATCAAGGAGAAAGAATCGTTTCATAAGTTATTGTATTCCAAAAACATATCTGCAAGCAATACATACACTTGTATAAAACTTGATTTCCCTTAAATCGAATTGAGCCTCTGTTACAAAGTAGCGGCTGAATGGATCCTGCGGAAGCAGTTTTACTACAATATCCAAGGATTGTTCAGTACCTTCGCCGACATCTCTTTCAAATTCATACACCACGGATACGGATAGAATATCGCTTAGATTATTCACCCCATCTTGACATCCCTGTTTCACTTTAAAGTCGGTAATTTTTATTCCGGAACGCACCTCGTGATGTTTCTTGAGAACTTCCATTAACCAATCCTCGGTGATAGGCCAGCTATCCGAGCAGGTTGAATCTTCCTCTGTATCTGACATGATTATCGTAGGATCTTAGTCTGGTTTTTGGTATTGCTTCCGTGTCCTATCGATGATATTTTGAACGGGTTCAAATTGTTATCTATCCTCTTTTAAAGATTACGGTCTATCAACTTGGTGTAAACTATGGGTCACGGTTGGCTGCAAATCAGATGAAAACAAGACAGCGCTATTAATAAATATGTACGTACAGTTTTGCAAAAGCATAACATACGAAGCTGATGCAAGACAAAATCGGTCCCCTAGCTGTGAACGTATAAATAGATTCTATTGGAAACCAGCTCATTTATGGAAAATTATTCGCTTGGAATCATTGACCTTCCTCGATGCTTATGTTCCTCTTTTTCCTGGCATTACTGGCAATTAAAATAGGGAGAACGAGTATCGATATGCTATTCCGTACCAACAAGTTTAAACACAAAGCGCAGTTATTTAACAGTCAGTGCTGTGTACAGTGCAATAGATATCTGATCATATATAAAGAATCTTTTTTAAGATGTTTTCGAATTTACTTTTTAAACAGATAGTAAGAGATGTGTACCACGAGTAGTTATATATTCTGTTAGGTGATGTACTCTCCTCACAGCAGGACGTGGTTTCCTGGAAATTTATAGGTCAAGGACAAATCAGAACGAGAGAAACAAAACGTCGGCGAAAGTAAAAAACACATTCGCTCTCACTAAGTACGCCCTGATACAATGCTATCCAAGTCTGGCTGGAGAGCAAAACTCGAGGATCCTATAGTATGAACGTTAAAATTGGTCAAAGTAAAAAGTAATTTCATATGGTGTTTTGTTATTGTGCAGCTTGTAAAATAGAACCTCCCTGTCGTTGATAAATATTCAATTAAATTTGCCCGCATCTCTTCCTTAACTGATGAGAAATGACCATTACGCTAATGACGTTAAGCTGAAACTAAACTTCAGTTTAATGTCGTTTTTCTGTAAACCTTTTTAAACTAAACTTTTACATCAAAGCAAAATGTTGTCTCATTTGTTGAAACATGTAAGAAGTATTTAATTGACAAAAAGAAACACACAAATGTACGGCAAATTGTGCTGTAACGAATCGTAACACTAAGGCAGCTAATGTATTAAAATTGCTACGTAAAGTGGATGGAGGGAAAAAGAATTTAAAAGGGGATGGTCTGAAATCATGTTGACCTGACAATATTAATATTCGACACAAAAAAGTGTAATACTTGTTATAGCTGGAGAGAGGGCGCAAGAGAGGAGATCTTTCATAGGCGGCACACCTTCCTTTGTTACTGTACCTCGATAGAATATGTTTGACTGGCTGTTGATCACACGGAGAGAATATACCAACATAGCACATGATTGCCCCTTTTCTCTCAGGTCAAACCCTCATTCGCCATTCGTGTGTGACAACGGAAGTTTGTATCTTTTCAACGAAAGTTCATCTGTTTTTATGTGATGTTTTAAGTATGTATTACACTATTTGGACTTAAATCTTGTTCACAAATTGTTATTTTATATGTTTTTTTTCCTAGAAATTACCGTTCTGTTATCACACAACAAACAGTGCACTTTTACAGGTAACGAAACCTGTTTGAAGCTAACAAGCTGATACAAACACTCCAATGTAAACTTCTTACCACCAAATGGCACCGTATCACAAGCACGAAAGTGAATTATGTTTCCGTAACAAAAGCACAACAATATTATCGAACGGAATACACGGTTCTACCAGTTCTTGCAAACGCTACCAAATGGTTGTTACGCGCGGCTGGAATTTTTGCTTCCGGCAACGAAAGTGTCGTTACAACTGATTCGCCATCGGTCGTCATTCAGACGTCGACACGTGAACTATAATAAACACATCCGAACGTGACGAATCTTTCATTCCAACTGGCCGTCTGTCTGCGATGTGGCCTGCAAAGCAATACTTAATGCATTATACCGAGGGCTCGGCACATTACTGGGTTATGCTCCAACTGGTATAATGTATGTTGGGAGCGAATTTGTGAGTAAAAAGGGGAATGCATTCTCTTTTGCTCTAGTTATGCTTCACAGTTTTGCCCCTCATTTATTCAGCAAAGAGAGAGCGATGCTATTCCAAAGTTTGGGGTTTTAGTGTTACAAACACTTTGTCCCAATCGTCATGGTGGGAGACTTTTCCGATGTATCAGTTAAGAAAATTTAGTAAAAAGAGCTGACTGTAGCTCTCTCGAATGGTTCCTGTAGGCAGTGCGCTCTTGCTCTTCGGTTTAATTCCAACTGTCGTCATTTGGTCGCTTGTACGGAGCATCACAGTACAACAACAGTTGCATACGAAGCAACCAAATGTGTAGAACATTAAAAATAAGCATTGGATCCAAGACTGACAGACAGATGCAGCGTGTGTGGGTTGTGTGGAAGGGTCCTTGCGGCACTAAAATTGCCTACCACTACCGACCTGACTACAAGTGTGGCCATATTTTACGGCAAAGACACACCTTCCGATGAAGAAGCAGCGCAATATCCGGAACGAGGTTTCGTTGACCCCGAATTTGTGTGTAAACGTATTAATGAATCACCGTTAATTCTTTGATGTTACACTTATGCAAAATTGTTTAAACTTATAACATTTTTCTTCACATAATATTATTTAGATAATATTGTAACCTTTCAATATTCCTTCACGTGACATGCAATGCAAATTCAATTTCGCGGACAATTTCAAATAGTTGTAGAGCAACGTGTTATGGAAAAACCAACGCGGGGACAGGCTATATTATATTGCTTTTTTCAGTTGTTAAATAACATTAGATTTGAACCTCTTTTATGCTATTAACCACCAGCGGCAAGGTTATATTATGGAGGAGAGGTTATAGTAAAATCGTTCGACAAAAATTAGGTTAGTCTTATAAACTGTTCCATAATTCCCTTTGATATAGGGACGGATTTGCTGAATTCAATGTTATGATATTTCAATATGTTTATGAGTTGATAACCTGTAAATTTACCGCTTCTATGTGCATTGCGCGATGCTAACTGCCTGTTAACATTGTGTTGTTTTATTGAAAATCATTTAAATAAGCCCACAATCATTTGCCCATGTGTCATGGCCACTGATTCCATTTATCAGGGTTGGTTTTGGAATTTGTTCATTGCATGATTGATGTCTTCAGTGCTACTGAACTATAAAAGGAGTAAGCTTTACACCAGAGAAAATGTAAGTGAAAATGTTTTCCAACTCAATAACTCCGATAAGTCCAGTTGATCGGAGTGTTTAGTATTGAAGATACTCGCTCAAGGCGGTTCAGTATTCATTTCTCTAGCTGTGCCTGTGCGCCGCTGGTAATTCAAAATGGCATTCGCTTCCGTATCATTTGAAGCTGAAAAGAAACTCACTCTACTCGGCGATGAATAATGAATGAATCACCACAACATACTATGAATGATATGCTGCATACCTGTATTTTTTGGATTGTTTTTATTTTTATTGTAAGTTGGCAAAGGTTCGACACGACTATTTCAATATTACAAGAATCGACTCTATTTCAAATATGGCCATTTAATTATTGGTGGTGTTTACTATTGTATAATGTGAATTGTGAATACAATCAGATTCTCAGTTATTGATAATTGAAAATTAAATTACGCAGCTATTCGATATCGGGCTATAGGTGTCACCCAAAATTTGTTCAAGCATCGTGTTTCAGTACTCAACTCAAGTTTTCCACGGTCTATCGCTTATGTCCTCTGCTTATCAGTAGTGTATGTTCTGTGTCTTAACCAGTAAACATTGGCAAGCAGCATCTGTTGAATATTTTAGAGATCTGCTCCCTATGATATTTAGCTGCGTTGTAAGATAGTTTTCTTTTCTATCTAAAAGCAAATGCCTGATGGTGATAGTAAAAAGGGTCCATGATCGTCGATATATATGTACGCTAGTAATGATTAACTGGTCAACAAGAATACATACCCTCTAGTATTTCCCAACGCTCTAGCCTGTATGTATCTCTCTTGCGGCTATTTGTTGTGGTTAACTACATTTTTCTCGTCAACTGCACCTTTCGATAAGCCTTTCACCTTTACTGCACAAATACCCCATAGTGATGCCCACCATAATGTTTTCTGTGTGGCTGCAATGTTCCAGACTAGACTTGTTGAAATCTTTCTTCCTAAATATAACCCGAGCCCTTTCACCCTATGGCAAAGTTCCTTGGGAAAACAAATTCCTCTCACATAAGCGTAGTGACGTCAGAAGCGAATCGAGAATGACCTACATTACGAAAAGTGGAAAAGCTTTCTGCATACGGGAACCTGCTTAAGCTTTTCTATTTTCTTTTCCAAGTGTACATAATTTGTATCTCTTGTGTGGGTGTGACTTGGAAAATGTGTATACATTGTGCATTCATTAGGCGTACGATTTGTAATCAGTTGTTTCGGTCAATGCTCGGGTGTTACAGCATGATATAAAATATATAATAAAGTTAAGTTTTCTTCGCTCTTCTTAGCCTATTCTCTTTTCAATATTTTAATATTCAGTGGTCTGTTGTGCTAGTTCAACAGGTTGTAATAGAAAATATTAGTTCACTGTTATTCTTATATATTTCATAATTATTGCTGTAATCGTAGATATGGACGATGCGAACAAAATTCAGAAAAAAACACTTGTAGAACGGTTCCTTATACTTATATACTTCCTTATACTAACGAATTATACTTATATTGAATTGAACCACAAAATTCTAGAGTAAGCCCACTATATTGTTAATTAAAAAAAACACATTTGCATTTTGCGTTATCCTATTTGTAATTGTAATAAGTAATATGATTTTCTTTGTAATTTGGTATTTTCAGGTAATTGTTTCGCCTGTCCTTGCCGGATTAGCAGTTGCCATTGGTGTGCCAATACTGTTGTTTTATGTGTATGGCGTTGTACCTGTCTCACTTTGTCGGGCTGGTTGTGGCGAAGGAACAAAATTTGAGTTTGACGAGGAGGAGGATAACGGTTCTCGAAACCATGGTAAGATGGTATATAATAACACTTTATCGAAGATTGGCATAAAAAATTAATTAATTGATAAATTGTGTTTTCTTTTGATGTCAACAAACAAGACGCTGCCAGTGTGGATGCGGTTTCACGCATTGGAGCCACTAGCATTGGAGAAGTTAGTCTTAGTGTGGCCAGTGGAAGCCATCTCGGTGTTTCAAGCCAACATTCAGCGTATGGTGCAACGAACCCGTCCACTACGGCCCTTGCTGGCAGCATTACAGGGTAAGAATTGTTTTACTTATAAATATATTTTTGAAGATTTCTTTATAATCTTGAATCTGTTTTCTTATGTTTCGTTAGACACCGTTTGGAGGTACAGGCTGACGTGAGCACTTCAGAGACGGCCTCTGCGGTGACATGTGTTAGTGAGAAATCTGGTAATACGCTGAACGATACAGCCTCCACCAAGGCTCTAGCCGGGTCAATATTGAGTTACAAACAGCAGGCAGAATCAAGTGCGTTCAGCGAAGATGGCGCTTCCGAAAGGGTACGGTTCGACAACACCGTGTCGTTCGTTATTGACAGTAAGAAAGATTCCTGTGATTTCTTGTACAGTATACCGCCGGATCAGGTAAATAGGGAGGATATAAAACAAACCACACACTTTAGCGGAAGTTAGTTATGATTTACGAAATTTTGCAGGACACAGCTGCAGATAAGGCAAGTTTGGGCAGCGGACGATCCTTTCGCAGCTCTGAACGTTCATTCCGGGATGACTTCGATTCTACCAGTGTGTCTTCAGCGCACAAGCGCATCAATTTTGGCAAGCTGATTCCCAAGCTCAGCTCCAGTCAGCATCGTAATCTTTCGGTAGATAGTACAACCGGTTCGTACAATATCCCGGAGAACGTCAGTCTGGAGCAGGAACTGGAGCAAGAGGAGCATGCGGGTCAGCATGTTGTATCATCCAGCTCGTCGTTAGCTGTCACAGCACCACAGCGCAACCCAGCACAATCCCAGACTACGATTTTATCCGAAGAAACATCTACACAACAGCAGAAGCAGAGCAGAGCGCAGTCTGGATCTATCGATCCGTCTCCCGAGTTCACGGTACGACATGCAAGCCTTGCTACAAAATCGTTTACCGTACCCATAGCGTCAAGCAGCAGCAGTTGCTCGTCAAACGAGGCAATCAATAGGGCAATTTTGGTAGAAAAGCCAGCACTTTCAACGTTCAGTGCAGGGATATGTCGTACCGGTTATACAGAGGCTGCCCAGAATCAAAGAAACGAATTGAAGCCAATGCAATCGGTAGAATCACCTCCACTATCCACAAGCTCCTTAAATGATCATTCTACCAAGGAGCAGCCACCAATTGGGCCACCAAAATCGCGCACTCACATTCTGCGCAATCTGTTCTTCTCGCTTCCGAATACGTCGGAATCGTCAGCACCTACTGAGGCTACGGTCGAATGCGGACATGTTAGTACGGGTGCACGTACAAAGACAGCATCCGCCCCGTTGACTTCACCACTATCGCCATCGTCCTCCTCCACTTCTTCTGCTTCCTCGGTGACACCCACAGGTTCTTCCTCGAACACACTTCCATGAGCAGAGTATCATTACATACCAGATGGCACAATTTGATGATTGTTGAAAAGACAATCATATTGCCTGGGATGACATGCAACAAGAATATGGTTTGTTATGCATTTTAATTTCCAGAGGTGATTTTGTGGTAAGCCTCAGGGCCACGGTGGATGCGAATGATGGCAAATTGCAGCATTTATGGCTTCCTTTAGCGAATTTGCAATCATTGATCTTTACAAATTTGTAGAACAAACAGGCTTGCAAATTGTAATTCGCAGAGAGTGCTCTAAGTGAGTGTATGTAGACATAACGATATTGCCAGCAGGAATGATCGCAAATGCTAAAGCGAAGAAGTGAACTCACGCTTGCAAAAATGATTGCGTGGCGTGCAAACGTGATTTGAGTACCAGCAAATGTTCGCTCAATTGTGTGCTTGCAAATGGCGCCTCAGGAGAGTATGGCCCCAAGGTTGTATGCATTTTGGCATTAATGTTAGCCTTTGCTTAGTTTTCGTTCAACAAGTGGCGATTTTGTTAGAACCTTGTTCTTATTACTATTACCTACTACTGCCCCCTCGTGTACGTACGAAGAAACGCATAAAAAAGATAACACAAGACTGCAAAATGCCAGGACTAATACAACCACATTCGATTGTTGTGTTTGTTTAACATGGCCTAAAAGGCTACATTTTCTTGACACGGATTCCTACAAGATGAGGCCACGACGACTAAACACGAATTCTTGGACGAGGCTTCAACGGTAAACATAATGAACGGAATATTGCATAAGAATCAGACAACGAGAATGCGGATTTAATATTATGTCAAATTCAGGAGGGCGCGTTTTATGTTTGTTTTTATTTTTTCTCTACTACAACAACAGAGGAGAGAGAATGAGAGACAATAGAAAAGTGATGTGAGATCCGGAAGATTGAAAGTTGTGTTCGGTAGCAAGCAAGATGGTCAACAGAAAAATTAGTATCGTGCGCAGATAGTAAATGAGAGATAACGAAGTTAATGCTATTTAAGCTAGGAGTTGATTTAGGGATAGAAAGCTACACAAATCCCTGTTCTTTTTATCTAATGGGGTCAATAGTACTAATTTTCTATTTAAATCAAGTTCGAATTTCATGAGATAATTCGTTTGAAACGTCTTTATGGAGAAATACGAAACCGGAAGTATGCGCATACGCATAAAATATAGAATTAAATAATCCCATAACAGTGATCAGCCAGACTTCGGTTGCATACAATGATTGAAAGAACATACTATATCATCATTATGATTAATGTCGCTCTTATCATGCTACTCCGGTGACACTAGAACGCCGACACGCTCCTGTCACGAACTGATCTAACATGATTATGATGGTCCCATCAAGTTGTGTCTCAGCGTTTGGTCTAGCAAACCGAAAGCCTTGAATCGAAATCGAAATATCTCTTCTCATCAACGACTAATCTATTTATCGGCCTTACTTACTATATTGACAAAATAAGTGTAATTAGGCTGTGTACAGCAAGACATATGAGATACCTAGAGGCTTGTTAAAGCAAGAAGCAATAATACAATTTAAGTGAAGGGTTTTTTTCATTGAGAAAATGGAAACTTTGAAAAATATCTAGTAGTATTTTAGAATAGAAGATTTTTGGTATAATTATTTGAGATATGGCGATTGAAAATTATCGATCACTTAGGAATCGCCCTGCAAAGTTCATTCATTGCTTGATGAATCGACTAACACACTTACCAAGATTATCAGCAATGGCAGTCGAAGCAGATAAAAATGCTTTCCATAGTAAACCCTACGACAGAATGACACCTTATCATTCGTGTATCTCAATCGTGGGTTATGATGTAAAATATTAAAACAAACGTACGTGTTTTAGCAACGTGTCCGCAATGACGCAGGATTATTAATTCTTTCCGAACGGAGAAACAAGCAGGTTTAGATAAATATTAAATTTATATTTTTTCATTTTTATTTCGAATTTTACAGGTTTTTTTCTTTTCTTTATTTCTATCGGAGTAAAAAATCGTACATAATTTGCTTGAAATGAATTCTACTCTTTTGTAGAATTGGCTAACAAAGGGAGCTAATGGAAATCAACCGTGTTGGGGTGAAAGGCGAAGATACAGGGCGCTATTCATCACTTGAAAATCGCTTTCGCTACAAGCGTAACGAACGTGCAGGCGGGCGTACTATTAAGGCGTCAGAAATAAGTCAGTTTGGCGTCTACGCAAAAGTAAGGAACGACGAATGGAAGATATTTACAAATGCCGTTTTCTCTCAGACGAGGGAGAGGTTGTGGCTTGTCGAAACAAACGTATGAAACTACCGACGATACGTAACCCACACAATGCTCAGTAGATAATCTGTGACGAAGAGTGTCCACTCGTACCGCTGCCTGATGTGATCGCTTCCTCTAGGTTGGAGTCCAACTTCCGATAGGCAGCCGTATGCTTCCGGCCTTTACTGAACCCACCTCGCCCGCTGCTCGTGCGACGACCCTCAACGACCAATGCCAACAGCTTCGATTTGTTGTGATATGCCACGTAAAGCATGGCGCAACTGAACATGGCAAACAGGAAATAGGAGAAAAAGTTCGAATCCTTTTGATCGTAGAACGGGTCGCTACCAGAAACGATGTCGCTTGCCTTCGAACTTTCCGCAAAATCATCCTGTTTTGCCTTTTCCGGTACCGCTGGTTGCTTTCCAACCGGTTGGAAACCGTTCAGCTCCAGATCGTCTCCATTTTCGTTGACGTCCTCTGCCGAAGCGATCCCATCAGATTCGTCCGAATTATCATAACCCGGTTGGGTAGCACTTTTAGCATCCTGATTCCCCGGTTGCTTGGGTTCTTCATCAAAAGGAGCCATATCACCTCCGGCATCATCTATTTCACCCTGCTGTTGATCCATATTGCCCTCATTCTTGTCCGGCAAAGCTGCATCCTGTGGCAACTGCTCCGGAATGTGTACCGCTTCTTTTGGTGCTTTTTCAAGGATTTTTGCCTCCAAATCAGGTTCTCCAACGGCAACTGGTTTTACTTCTGATTTGGGCTTGTTTGCTTGGCTGATGTCACTGGATGACGGAGCAAGTATTACGGCAGAATTAGTATTTTTATCCGTGTTGTCCTTTTTCACAAACTTTTCAGTATTGTTGCTAATTGGAATCGGAGCCTTATCTTTGATTTCTTCTGTAGTAGGCTTTTTTACTTCTTCCATGGCTGGAACTATCTTGGCGAAACTAGATTGGTTTGTTATGCTATCGAGTTTATTGCCTGCTGGAGCTTCCATAGGTTGAGGTTTGTTCTCTCCTTTGCCAACCGATTGCAGTATCAGTTTATATCCAGAAAATAGTGCTCTGCACACATCGGCCAATCCGCTGTCTTTCGTATAGCAGAACCCAACGCAGGTGGGAGTTCTTTTGAATGGCTCCAATGAGCGAGAAAACAGATTCGCAGGCAATCGTTTCACCGTCTTCGATAGATCACGGCAAAAATCATCATCTTCAGTATCGGACAGGCTGTGCGATAGTTCCTGCTCGATCATGTGCTCTATCTCGTTTACTTTGTACCGACTCGCAACTTGCATCATTTGTTTGTACGCAAAGCAACCGGCATCAGCAATAGATGAGCTGCAATAGCTTTGCAAACGCTGGAAACAGGTTTCCTGTACCGTTTTACTCATGTTCAATGAGTCACTTTTTACCAGCGTTACCGTGGGTTGTAGCAAGCTTGCAGTTTGTTTTCCAACCAGTGTGCTTGTTACGACTACTGATATTAACCCAGTTAGGGCTAGTAATATTGCTTCGGTTCGCATTATGTAGGAATAAACTCTAAAATCGTAGATACTGTATTCCGTTCCTTGGTAGAACGTCAAGACAACTAAACACAAATGGACGGAGCTTTCCAACCTTACACACTTGACTTCTTTAACTGCTAGTGGTAGCTAGCACTTGGCAATGCGATAAACACTCATCGGTAACCGTGTATTAGTTCCTATTGCCTCTGCGAAGGGATAATAACAGCCACCTGAACCGGAGTTTTTCAATGTTTTCCTTTATAATGAACAAAAAAACGGATCGCAAAGAACGTTTTGACAAGCAATGGCAAAGTGTCAGTCGTCGTTGTGACAGTAGCGTGTGTATGCTTGTGTACACGTGTATTAGACCGTGGTTACACTAGCAAAATACAGGGGTTTTCATAAATATTGTAATCAATGATATTTTTCAACTGTTGTACAGTAAAGCGCCGATTATCAGTGCTCGTCGGGGCTGTTCATGGATAGACGTATCATGGACAGGGTTTTTTTGGTGTATAATTTATTTTACCTGTCTGTTTTATTGATGCAAAAGAAAGTGTAGTTGCTTTTTTTTTAATTTGAGTTCTTTTTCTTATGAGGCCGCCTCCACACGGACCGCGGCCGCCGCGGTACAATCTGCCGCGGAAGATTTGAAAGCCGACCCAAACCGAGCTGAGCCGAGCCGTGCCGAAGTTCAAAATTAACAACCAAAGTTATACGCGACGGCCGCGGTACCGCAATTCTGCAAACGGCAGTTCTAAAAACAATGGAAAACAAAAAAAAATGAAAAATTTACTAGTTATGTTTGTACAAACTATGATAAACATGCGAATTCCACTTAGTTCCACGCAATTTTATCTAAAAATTTTCTGTTACCCCTTATACAAGTCATTACTTCAACTCTTTAACAAATAGTATAAACTATTTTCCTAATGAAACTCGATATACACGAAAATTCGATATACGCTAGAGCGTTCGGACCAAACATTAGCGTAAAGCGGGGAGCTGCTGTAGTTGCATCTGTCCATCTGCTGTAGTTTATGTCCTTTGTTTTGCATTGAGTAAGTGGAAAGCATACGCCTCTGAATTCGAGAGTGCCCGAATTACACGATCTATCAGCTGTTCCTAGCTAGTATTCATGAAGAGGCATAGTTAGCGCTACGCCAAAGCGTCCTGTTTTAAATAAAAAAGGATGAAGAGATGGAGGAGTTTGTTTCTTCAAGAGATATTAATGATAGATCAATATAGATATATTATAGGATATAGGATAGATAAGAGAACATAGGATTGCTGAAGAAAGTTTTCAGCGTTTGAAGATAAAAATTACCTTGAAAACAGTGCAGCTCATCGTTCATCAAAGTTAGTCGACAAAACTAGTCTAACTCATATGTCAGAATTATTCAGAACGGAATGAACAACACTTTTTGGACAATTTTTTTACTATTCAATGTTGATAAACTTTAAACCTTTTCAACAGAAAATCTGCATTTTCGATTGTTTTCAATATGTTTTTATTGCTTTTATTTTTGTTTCTTGTTTTGTGATCCCCACCCCAAAAAGAAAGAATAGAATCCCTACAAACATCTGTACAAGAGACTGTTCTACTCTGTACAGGTGAAGAGCTTTACGGCTTCACATTTCCGCACATCCGCGTTTTTTCTTACTTGGCTCAATTAGCTTAGGGTAAAGGTAGGGTAAACGCATTAATATAAAAGGTCATTATCGTAATATTCTTGTGCAAAGATACACAGCGTCGCCTTCCCTGCTCTGTGACTCTGACATCGAAGCAGGATCAAAATCTCGTTCTCTTTTCCTGGGTGGACCTTCGGCGAGCAATTAAAATACCATCACAACATTCCAACGATCCTTATGTGTATAGCAGGATTAGATCAGCACGACTGTACGTCTTCTAGGGCCTGTGTTCTGCGAGCAAAATAGTGCAGCAAATTTATCGAGAGCGACCACTGTACATTTGGTATTTCCTTGAGCATCTCTCAAAGACAGCTTGGCCTGCCAATCCCGCGAATGCGTTTGAGGTGTTTAAAAATAGTTGTAGGCCCAACGAGCACGATCGGTTCGTACCGGTAAAAAGACCCGGACCCGGACGGCTGGCGTCGGGATCGGTGCAAGATGTAGCAGGTGCTTCAATGCGAGTAGAGATCGAACCGAAGCATGCTCGTTTTTGGGGGCGACTAATGCGAACGAAATCATGACTAACGGTAGTAGCCACCCTGCCGTCATCTAGTGGTGACTTGAAGCGGAAGAGGCAGCGTCCACCATCACTTTCCGCTTTACGAGCGCATTGTCATTGCAGTCGAGGACGTTTAGTGCCGCCTTGCCCTGCACCATTGCACCCTTGTCGACGTTATTGTTCGTCTGGTGTAGTAACAGTTCGTCCACCGACTCCGGTGCCGATTGCTGTTGTTCCTTGATGTATTTCGACAGCTTGTTGTAGATTTGGTTCGCTTCCGTCGTTCGGTTCTCTTCCTCCTTCTGGCGTCTCATCAGCTCCTCGTTCTCCTTCGATAAAATGTCCTCGTCCCGTTCGGACTGCTTCAACTCGTCCGGAATGAGCGCGTAGCCGTCGGATTGCAGTATTTTCGGCTTGGGCGTGTGAATCGAGTTGTAGGTCGGGTTGGACGGATGCTTCCAGATGTTCCACAGCGTGGTAAAAGCACTGCGCCCTTCATCCGTACCGTAGGTGTGATGCGATTTGTCACCGGTACGCATGACACGGTTTTTAACCTGGTCGATCGATAAAAAGAGGTACGATAAAAAAAAAATCGGTATTCCATGTGTTTGATCCGCTTCACTCACCATGTTCGGGGTAGCCGTTTTGCGATCGTACACCGCACCAAACTTTGCCAAAAGGTCGATTAGCGTGCCGGTCAGATTCAGCGGCGTGCCGTACTCTGAGGCTCGGTAATCCCATGGGAAGGCATGATGATAGTTGTGCCAGCCCTCACCGACCGCCACGAACGATACAAACATATTCTCCACTGGCCACATGGTCCTGCACACGGTGAAAGAACAACAGAACAATCGATCAGCCATGAACTCCCCCTCACTCACGGCCCTTTTACTCACTTGTCGTAAGGGCGCGTCCCAAACATGTGGGCCGCACTGTTCACCGACCAGGTTCCGTTGAGGCTGAGCACCGTGCGGAAGAAGAACGCTACGAAGAGTGCGTACCAGGGGTTTTCTCCCCAGAAGTAGACCGGGATGGCCGTAGGCCCAAACAGTGCAAAAATGGTATAGAGCAGCTTGTAATGACTGTGAATGGAATAGAGAGAAGCTGTTAGAACATTTATCCAAACATTTTATAAATTTTCATGAGGCTTTTACTAATACCCTTCCACTTGGAAATATTAGTTGATGTCTTGAAATCTATTTAATGTGCACATTACACAATAGTTTTTATTGCTCGATTGTGGGGGGAGTTTTATCAGGTAATTAACTGGGTTGCCCTTTTTTACCGCACTTTTAATGTGCTACTGATGTTGCTGGTGCTGGTCTCACATGCAACTGCAGTGATGGAGTAGAGCTTTTTGCAGTTAGCCGTAGTGCCGCTTATCAGAAACGTACCTTACGATGTTTTTTTTTTCGATCCCTAATCGTGCGTGCTAATCTCTCGGCAGTAGTGCTGTGTGCAGTGGATGAGGAAAAAAGCTCCAACCGTATGATTACTGCCTGCAAGAGTAGCTTAAGCCCATTTCTTGATAGTTCCCCGCGCAAACCAGTCCTGTCACGTTTAATGCATGCCTTTGCATGGGCCCTGCCATGATTTCTTAGAACGATTGTTCAGCAACCTTGATTCAATGACTTCCTCCCTGCAAGCGTGGTCTACTGGATGGATGTAATTATTGACAACGGACTAGTGTGTCGTTCGATTACAATAAGAAAGTTGCCGCTGCAAAACTGGCTGCCACCGGGCCGTGGCGCTGACCGCTACATTATTGGCTACAAGCTAATGACAATCTCGCGCGACTCATTTAACGAATGGCTTCGGAGTGGCCCCCACCAAGGGGTCAGTGCGACAGGATACGGGAGACCGTTGCGGGCACGTTGCTGGTGCCGTGCGTAACACCGAGCCAACACACTTCGAACCCCCACGTGTTGTGCACGATTGTGGCTGTTCGGCCCGATGTTGCGCAACCGCTGCCGCATGTACCGCTGGGCGCATCACCGCAGATGGATCACTTGTTGGATCCTGCCCCAGTCAAGGATAACGCTAAAGCACACGATGAAAGAACGACCCACAAATGAAGTGGTTCGCTGTCATGCCCACCACCACGCACCGCCGGTCGATACGGAGCTGTGGCCGACAGACGATGATGTCGACCGGCCTGTCGACATAGTGCTCACAACTCCTAGCTGCCTAGTGATCAGCGCACGAATGCCGTTGCTGGCCATGAATTGAAGTTCAATTACGCGCGCGGCCCGGAGCGGTACCCAATTGTTTGCGCACGTAATACGTGCTCTTCGCGCGGTGATCACTTCATCTGCGCGATCGAAAAGAGTTTAACCTAAGCGCGAGAGATCTGACCTTCGGGGCTGGAGCGTTGCTAACCTTGAGCCATCGGATGCAAGTGCAGCTTTTCTTCACATTCGTTTGTGCATTAGAAGAGCGTGCATGAAAATGGCGCCCGGTGCCTCACGGTTGCTGGATGATAATTGCCGCAGTCACCTTTCGATGCTGGAGTTGACTTGCAAATGGCCGCTTCTAGGTTTGTGCGCTTCCATAAGACTGCTATTGTTCAATCGACGGTTTTTGTTTGTATCGATCCATCCCCATCCATCCATCCATATAAACTGATCTACAAAACGATCTACAATTTTAACACAAAACGATCTGAACATTTGAAAGGTTATAAATTGCTATTCGTACCTTCGAATGTGAGCGTTTCCTTGGTAAGTTTAATGTTATACACTTAGAATACAAATGCTCCGAGTTTTGGTGCTTAGAAAACAAAAAGCTCACAGTTTGGTGCATGCCACACACAGACACACAGGAAGTATGTTGTTCGTAGACAATCGTTCTCTTCACCATACAATATGACCGAACGGAGTGCGGCAAAGAAGGTTAATAATTTCAAAACTGCGTGAAGCCTTCTGCGTTTCGCTGGGTAACGATCCAAGGACGGTGAACTATCCCGCCATCCGGCGGTCGTCTTAAATTTTCTGCACTACCGACGACACCGACACGCGATCGTGTGACGTGAATGGTTTTTGTTTTGACAAACCCCCCCTCCCCCCCCCCCCCCTCCCTCCTTCGCTATCCTTGACCCACATCCTAATGGCAACGATCCGCTCGACTTTCCATCTCCACACTGATAACCAGCTGATCAGGTTCAAAAATTCTAAGCCCAAACACTTCAACCGAACAGCAAAAAAGGTGGGTTGAATAAATTTAGACCAACGACTGAACATCCTCGGTTCCGCAGTCATCTGCTCCGGTCACATCTGGCCGCTAAGCTCCACTAATTTATGCAAGACGTAACAAAAGCGATATCATTTTCTGTATGGTGTTGGTTCGGGTCTCTTTGCAACACCTCAGCATACGATTGCATAATGTGTGGCGGCTCCCTTTGCCCCCTACCCCATCCATCTTGTTCAGTCATTCAACTCGGCCCCCAAAACAAAGCACGTGGGCACAAAGGACTCTTTGATTTGATGGGTAAACTGGTATCGTTAAACGGTTTTATCCAATCATCAGTGTGTCAGATGCAATTATAAGATCAATTTCATTGCAAGACATATCAAATGAATTGCTCAAAATTAATTAAAATAGCAAAGTATGTGCATTTAAATAAAATTTGTATAATAAAAGAAACGATACAAGCTAAACAAACGACCTTGGAACACAAACCACCTCGCGTGTGTTACAATCTCCGGAAAATGATCGACCTGAAGTGTATTAGTTGAAAAAAGAAGAAATAGTTCGCAAAATCTTTACTAAACCACCATCAATCACGCTGTGTGACCTCGTTTTGTTCGCTGGCAAGCCACGAACGGGAGCCACTCTGTGTTGTTTCTGTGAATGAAAACCGCCGAAGGTGATTCAAACAAAAGTTTTCGATCCTGCCAGCTGCCCGCCAGCTAATCTACACGTATACTAAGAATGCATGAGGTTTTGATTGATCGTACACTCCACCTTGTTGGAGTTGTTAAGCTACCACCACAAGGATGATTAACCAAGGGACCCTTCCTTGATGAGGCTGTCGGAAAAGCCCAATGCTACCAACTGGGCGACTGGTTAGTGCCAATCACTAAACCGCTTGTAAGCTGGGCCAGATTTGGCCTCGGGGGCGTCTCTTACCAAAATGAATCAACATCAAACGGAAAGGTCGCTAGCAACAATCGGGCCGGTGTTTCAGGCAGTCGGCATGGAAACTAGCTCAAAATGCTAGAGCGGCTCGAATGAATCGCTTTATGCACGGTTCGCATACCGACTGTGCCTCACGCTTGTTTCGATTAGTACAGCTGGATGGAAATAGTGGAAACTGTCCTCCGCTAAACAGTCTTCCATTCTTCAGTTCTGGTAGCTGAATTGGCAAAAGTATATCTCTGTTATAAAGATGATCACAATCGTTAATTTATTAAACCCGGTAAATGGTAGTTCACCACACACACAAAAAATCGATCATCAATCAAGATGGCATATTACTGCACGATATCATCAATACAAACCAGCTGTCATATTCCAAGGCGTACCTGTTGCGTTGGTTCGTCACAGGGCAGTCCAACCTTCTGGCTGCCGAAAAACACGCACAGGTGGTTGACTTTCGGGCTTGTTGGTCGTTTCGCCTTGCCGAAAAGAATGATCGTTCGCTACAGTACGTCAATTACCGTTTCCCCCCCCACATTTTTCTCGAGACGCGAACATGTTTGCTTACTTTGCCGAGCATCATCCATTCGGCCGTTCCGACGTCGGAAGCGATCGACGTACTTTTGCGCTTCATTAGGCAATTTTCTACACGACGCCTTTATGCATTCTGCTGCCGCAGCTCACCTGGTAGTAGAATGATGGTAGGATTTCCCCCAAGCACAAACCACAGACGTCATGAGGAAATCGTTTCGCACTAAATCGGATAAATTAATCTAACCATTTGCGTGTTTGTTTGCGAACGCAAAGGAAACAACAGCTGTTTCTTCATCTTCTTGAAATTCAACAAATGAAATATGCTTCCGATCCCCTCGCATGCCCATTGCCACATCACCTTTCATTGATGACTTACAAAGTCGATTCAAATGTAGCTGTTGTTCCACAGCTCAGCTTCTTGAGGTTGAAACAATGCATTTCGCATGGGTCCAATCTGCACCAAGGATTAGTCACTATTCGCAACGAAAACCCACGGTTTTGTCAGACAAGGGAGAAAGAAATGGAAAAAAAGTCAAGCGCAGTCGTCTGACTCTATTACTTAAATTAATATATTCCGCTTTGCTGGAGGCCACGGCACCGCTCGTACTAAATGTGGCAAGGTCGAACGTAGTCCGATCTGGGCTTGCTCTCGGGACGCGGTTCCAGCGAAATCAATACATTACAGCATCTTTGCTGCTGGTGGAAAAAAGTTTAATCAAATCGTTAAAACACGCAAGCGGATATGTGGAGCGGAGTGTGTTGCGCAAGCGCCACGCCATCATAAGGCACGGATTTGATTAATTTAGGCACCGGGATGAAGAAAAAAGAAAACAACAGATCTTGGTGAGATTTGTTCGTGTGGTATTGCACATTTTGCGGCAAAACTATTTGAATATTTCCAAGGTAAAAACTCCTGTCTACAAATGCTGATATTCCGATAAAGCTGGAACATCCTTTGGTTGTCTGGTGTTGCTTGCTACTTTGTTTGCTTCTCTTCGTATTCCAAGCGTAGGCTGAACTAGTCGACGAAAGCCTTGAGTCTGATAATCTAATATTCGTTGGCAAATGCAAAATCAGCGTCAGATTTGATGTTGCACTACGGATCAAACTCTCCTATCGTCTCTCGTTCTCTCACTCTTCCTATTTCTATCTCTCTTTCTCTTTCTCTCACACCTTCTGTTGTCTATTTCATCATTGATAGTTTTTTTTTTAATGTATCCATAAACTTTTCGGTGAGTTTTATTGTATTTCTTTTCTTGCCCCTCCATCCGAGTGGCGTGCCGGTGGCAAGAGGATGGAGGTCGCTGCATAACTTTAGTAAGGGTCCGGCATCGACCGACTAAAAAAAAAAAAAGGTTAAGCAATCCACGACCACGGCAAACGCACGGACGGGGTGGGGTGTGTTCGTAACGGCCGGTTGTCTCGTAAGATTTGGGTCTGCCGAAAACGTGAGGAAAAAAATTAGGCAAGCGCAGTGAGAGAAGAGAGAAAGCTTTGCAATAAATGTGGTGCAACATTCGACCAGCCCACATGCTGTTCACCTATCGCGTAGTCGTTCGATTTATCTCGCTTGAGACGCTAGACGGAGCCGCTCGATGACGTCGGCACGTGGCGGAACGCATCTCCAGCATTAGTGTTTTTTTTGTTGTTGTCAAATGCACCATGCAGCAGTGTGCCTTAGTGAACTGGAGTACAAATACGGTTCCAAGGTCGACAGAATCCAACAGTGGGTACACACTCGCGTCCAACGAATGTCAACGATCTCTTGGACATGGACAGAAGCGCACCGAAAATGGTTGCGCTTGGACACGGTCATTAACAATGACCGTCCGATGGTGGAACAGTCTAACTCGCGTCGGTAACTCAAGGCGGTACACGCACGGCATTTCTGTGAGTGCGCGGCCACAGAGGTCAGCTCTTTCACCACGATGCTGGCGTTGAACACTTTCGTTATGATGGCTTCGGCAATTGCGCACCGAGCTTTTCATTAGTGAGGCGGCGCACACTGGCCTACAGCCCCACACGCCATAATTGATCGATGGACACCTGAGTGAAGGTTAGGTGCATCTCATTATGCGCGAACGAATTGGCCGTGAACGTCTGTCTCAAGTACTCGGGAACGCTGTGTACCAACACCGGTGCTAACGATGGAGAGGATTGATCAGAGTAAATGAGATCGGTACTTACTCCTTTTGGAACATAATCAGCGGATCGGCCTCTAGATCGGACATGTCGATCTTCTTGCCGTACTCAATCACCTGTGGAGAATAGAGAATTTATTCGCTGTGAAACACCTCGCTCGGCCCGGAGCTTTCGAATCGAACGACTCACCTTCGGGTGCTTTCGGGACAGAAGCCATCCAATGTGCGAGAAAAAGAATCCACGGTTAGCGTTGTGCGGGTCGGCGTCCGTGTCCGAGAACTTGTGGTGCTGTCGGTGGTCGCGTACCCACACGTACAGGCAGTTCTGTCCGGCCAGTGTATGCATCCACAGCAGGATGATCCTCAGCCAGAGCTTCGCCTTGAACGCCCGGTGAGACCAGAGTCGATGGGCACCCATCGTTACACCCTGTCCAGAGGCGTACATGAGCCAAAGTGCTGGATGGAGCGTAGAAGAGTAAACAAGCGTCAGTGTACTTCGCCCTTTGCCCTGTCACCCACTCGGAGATGCGATGTCTCTATACATACTGTAAAGCGTCGTACGGTAGTCGCAGTATCGCCAGAACGCCAGATGCAGTCCTACCCAGCCGCAGATGTGCAGCAGCAGAAACCCGACCACATTTTTCCAGACGATCTCCCGCTTGAAGTTGAAATCCGTTCCGATTTCGGACGGCAGGATGGGTGTCGCGGAACCGATCTCCTTCAGCTTCCGGTCCACTTCTGCCTCGTGCACCACATTGCTGCAGGTTTGCAGCGCCTTCTCAAACTGTGCTCCGGCGAGTGTTGAGTCGGATTGGGACAGCTCCGCTGCTAGGATGTCGGCCGTCGTAGCCCGGTTATGTGGGTCAGTCTGTGATTGTTCTGGCTTGCGGTCGGCGATTGCCGTCTCGATGAGTTCGGGCGTTTTGGCGCACAGGATCGTTTTCGTCTGCGAGTCGGCTCCCATGGTGAGGCTGCTAGGTGGACGAAAAAAAGCAGACGAGAAATTCTCAATACCCGCTGAATCGGACGAGCCTCGGTTCGCAAGCATTATTCAGAAACATGCTGGCCGTACACGCCAAATCAAATGCACATTTAAACATAAAACGGCTATCCAATCTGCATCTTCGTTTGCATCTGTTCGATAACGCCGCCACATGTTCTACGATGCAAATGCCAGAGCCAGTGTGACATCATGCGCTTGCATGTGCACTGGACCACATACTCCCGATGTGTTCATAATGGAATAATGGCGCGAACACTGCCAATCCGAATGGCTTGCGATGCACAAGGATTGCCCACCATCCGCTCCGCAGCAATTGTCTGCTCCTGCCCCAGTGTCTGGCCCAAGTCTTGCGCAATGGTACATTCGCGCCGTCTACCTTACACCCGGGCCATCTGGCGACTATCTCTCCTTGAGCTCCGGTGCCCTAAAGCCCTTGACGGGGCGTGTAAATGTGTGACTGCCTGTGTGGTGCCGTTTCGACGCCGCCAGTTGCTGTCAGCTTTTATGATTCCCTCGTGCCACATTTCCCCATCGAACAGATCGATGCAGATAGCAGTTCATCGGTTAAAACCGCACACACAACGGCGTCAGCGTGCGATACCGGTTCGCACATTCTTTTGTGAGGGAAAAAGATGACAACCAATAATGACGGCCTGGCAGGCACGGGCGTCCACCAATGTGGGTAGGGAAAGGCAAATTTGCTCACCGAAGATCCCAGCAAGATGGATGGCCAGAACGGGCAGGTTCCATTGTGGCCGGCATTCGTGTGGCAGTTGTGGTGGTGATCATGATTTATGTCCACTTTAGCGTCCGTCAGGGCTAATATTGGACACCGCAAAGATGCGGTCCCACAGCACACCTGGCCCTAAAGTTTGTGACCCTCAAACGGGCCGATGAATGATGGGTGGTAATTTTGTCACCGTTTAAGAGGGGAATCAATCAGTGGATCCACCCAAAACAATTTCCGCCTCGCTGGCACGTTGTGCGAGACAATAGTCATCAGCCAGCGGGAACTGTTGGGTGTTGACTAAAACCACTCTCGCTCTAACAGTGGGCAATAACTCATGCCCGGGTGCGGGATGTGGTTGCACTGGGAAAGCAAACAGGTTTGACTTTTCACCTATCCAATCGTGCATCCTGCTCGGAACCATCCAAACCACCAAGGGTCCCAAAGTCAAACTGTGTATTGACCGAGGCATTGGCCCAGTGTGGATTACAGTGCGTCCGGAGAGCTGAGCGCGTCGAGTTAGAGGGTGGAAAATGTGGATAAATTATAGACTATCGACTGAAGCCGGCGATAGGCACGAAGTTTGAGCGGGGTGAGCAAGGCATTCTCGGCGCGGATATCTGTGCTCCCTTGCGCTTCAGGGCCAACGGTATGGCCGTCGGTTGAATACCGTAATTACGCGATTAGCAGCAGATATACATACTATTTACAGCACGCTGTTTTATGCACGACAAAGGTGTAGAGTAAGTCACCGAGATCGGGTCAGATCAACGTGCGGTCTTTACATACATGCAGGTGTTGGCTTTATCTCGAGCTCGACAATGTGCCTGTGCAAATCAGCTCTTTTTGGTTCTAACTGTCGGGAAGATCTGCTGGACCGTACCAACCAAACTATGGCCAACTCACCTGTTAGTGAAGATAGAATTCCACTGCACCTGATAACGTTTCACTTTCGTTGAGCAGCAACAGTAGAATGCCTTCCTTTTGATATCACTTCCACTGATCTGGAGTAAGCTAGATCCGCGTACGCTCGCTACACGCACTCATGCACACTCTTGCTTTCGTCGATCAACCTCGGTCGTCGATGGTTGTATCACTTTCGTTCACTATGATCACGGGTGTTAAATGTTTTCATCTTTGTTTTTCGCCAATTTTCACACACCGCGCCTGCCACCAAAGCGGAGCTCCAGGGGCTACGTCGCTAGCGTCTCCGTTGTATCACCTGCTTCCGTCAGGATGAGTGCCACTCTATCACTGTTCACTTGGCACCGTTGGCAACGTTGGTTCCACACTCACTGGCCGCTAACGGACGTCTGCAAAGGATTGAAAATCGGGTTGGATTTGAATCCACTCACTGTGGAACGCCTGCGGGAGGCCACCAACTTCCACCACGCGTTGTCACACGACCGGTTGCGATCGTTAGTGATGGTGATCGTTACGCAACTATGAATTTCGATTGCCGAAAAACTAGCGACTCTCGGCCGATCGATCCTATATAGGCCATGGACTGCCGACCACTGCGTCGGACGAAATTGGATAGGAAAGATAGAGAGCCCACCCTACCAAAGCAACACCCCAATCACGTTTGATCACCGTCTCAACGAGAACCGACCGTTTTCACCCGTTTCCGCTCCCCAAAACAAACCAAAAAAACTGCACTAAATGAGGATGCTGACGGGAAACTGACGGGGTGCGTTCGGTGGAGTCGTTACGTTTGGCTATGAAACTGTTTGGGTCTCCGAAAGAAATGTATTAAAACCACACACACACACACACGCGCACACACACAAAGCTTTGAGTAAGCAAGCAAGGTAAGGTGGGCAGCATGTATTAAACACTTAAAAAATTGCTAACAAAGAACAACAGACACTACCATCCAAACGTTAGGAGAGGAAAAGCTAAGTTCAGCGAATGAACCCAACATCAGGGTTGACGTGTAGTTTATATACTCACTCCTACCCCTTGCGAGTAGATCCAGCCGGACGCAAGATGAGTGCGATCGCAACAGACCAAATGCCTCTCTTCGCTTTTCTCTGTCTGCCGCACGTGCAGCAAGACACAGAAAAGGGGGTGAGGGTTGAGATAGTACGACGAAGAGCAACCAGACTACTAGCGACGAGAGCCCCACAACAATGGTGAAAGAATGGGTTTTAAAGCGATCGAGCCACCGAAGCTGGCACCGAGGGTGGCTGCTGGATCATGTCACCGAGCACGTCCGTTGCGCGCCGTTCGCGGGGTGTGACGTAAAGGATGTGGGAGGGGGGAAAGGGAGGAGGGAGGGGGGGGGGGACAATAGGGTGGAATCGAAGTCGGTGACAACCGAGCGAGCGTTGCTTGACGTGCAACACTTTTACCCACCGGAAGGAAACATAGGGCGGAAGGATAACGAGGTGGACCGACCGATCGAATCGGCCAAGGATGCGACAAAAGCTAAACGCGCTTGCACGGGCGGCCACCCATTAGATCGCTGATGGCGGGGGCTATATGTTACAGATGACTGGTGCACCTTGACTCCAGCATATATGCTCAAGGCCTGCCGATGGGGGTAGAATGGTAGGAAGCAGTGGTGGACGAAAAATCGGACGATTTCGTAGACAGATTCGGTTGGGCATAGACGTAATGTGGCGAAATGGACCTAACGGAATTTCTTAGAGTGAAGATTTTTTTTCGTATCAAGCTTTAAATGCAGCCTATACTGCAGGCTGATGTTCGAATCGACATCAAGCTTTTTTTTCTATAATGCTGATTATTACTTGTTCATTAAAAAGGCATCCTTTTCAGTGAATTACTTTACAGGGTTTTACGCTTTAGTTTTGACGGTATCTATCGATCTATCGGAGTTCATAGATCGATTTGAATTACTGTTTGCTGGTTGCTTGCGATATTTATTATTAAAATTATTGTTGGAAACCTTTTTTTTTTAAACCACGGAGCTGAACGACAACTATTTCAGCTAACGTGTGCCTACAAAACGGATTGGTTTTTGAGAGGAAATTGAAACAACAAAATAAGTTAAAGTATGATTAAACCGTATGTTTAATAAACCTTGTAAACGATGCCTCGACTCTTGATGGCTTTGCACCAGTCACACAGATCAAAATCTATAACCTTAGGGAAACGTTCTATATAGACAACGGTGTTTAAATGTCTGTTTGATGAAATAGCATTTAAATTAAAATCCATTGTACAAAAAAGATTACCATTGACGATAAAAATCGTAAAATGTTCATTAATAAATCGTTAACAATTAATTTCAAACAATCTTTCAATTCGAGGCTCACAAGCTGTGTGCTGTGTGACATGAATCTGGGCTGTAGAAATTAATACTCTAGAACAAAAGTTCATTGCTTGCATTTAGAAATTAACGCTGCTAGTAAGAATTCGAGTGCTGCGTGTTCAAAAATGTGGGCAGCCAGTCGAATCTGAATTGTAAAACCCTGTATTAGTCACTATTTACACATGACCAGCAAATGCATTGTTCAGATTTTATGAGTCCTCGTGTAAGAGCTTCAAGTTGTTTAGTGATTAACAAAAAATATTTGTTGCTCAAAATAGAATCTTATCAAAATGTGTGTGATAAAAAGTGTATGAACTCTACAAAAAATCTGCAAACAACTGTCAAAACACTAGCAGCAAAATACAGAGAATTCAATCGACTAGTGCTGCCATGAATCCATGCGAATTTATATTTAATTATTTCGCTCAGTCACATTTGTACGCTTCTGTTTACAGAATTCGATTACGATTGTGTATGAAAAGATGAAAATCATCTTACAGTCATATATTCGAGCAAAAAAAAACGGCCAAATCAGGAGAGTTGTGGGATATATGGCAGTAATGGACGCAATTACGAACAATACGTTCAACTGAGCTCCATTAGCCGCTGCTCGGTTCCGTCCATCTAATGGTAAGGGAAAAAATATAGCAAAGGTAAGCTTCAAAATTACATACAAAGCAACAAATAAGCCCCAAACCAAGCCGCAGACCTAGTGCAGGTGTAAGAATGATTGGAAATTACTGCTTCTTTGGAAATTTGGTTCATCAACCAACCGTGCTTGCTTGCGGGAAGAACAGTGTATGGCCGAGCCGGGATCAGGAAACGGCAGAATCATTATTTTGTTTGTGTTCTCGACGGGGTGACCCAAGTCGAAACCGAGCACAATAAAATTAATCGAATTTAATGATTGTATCATTGCTCAATCACCTGCAAGAAGTCTGCCCGCGGGTGAGGCACAGGCTAAGGATCAATGTCTGAAACCACGCATGATAGTTCACACCGCCATGGCTCCATCTAACGCAATGTTCCGACCTTTCGGTGGCTTTGCTGTGTCTCAAAAATGACAATAACAAATAAAACAATGCGCGACACGCATTTGCACGTTGTGGTTCCGCAACAAACTGTCGTGTGCCTGAATTCTACCACCGTACTACCGAAACAATGCAGTAGCGCTCGCGCAACACGGCTGATTTCAACGTCACCTTAGCTCGTCATTAGCTTCCATATGTCACATTAATAGTGCGCTTGTTCGAGGCGATATGGGACGATTGCGGAAGAAATAATTACTCACACATCGCGCGGTTTATAAATTGGAGGTGCCACCCGAAGGCACATTTCGCCCAAACGCATTCACGAGCGAATGAGCAGAGCAACCTTACGCCGGCCAGAGGAAACCATTTCGTTTTGCCGCATAGCGCTTCACGCTAGTACCCTCTACCGGGTACGGCATGGTGTCGATCTTCATGCTTGCCGTTTTATCAATTCTCAGTTCATTACGAACGGAACGAAACACACGATTTGGTTACGCCTTGATTAAATTGATCCCACCAACTACTTCGCCGACGTCATTCCGACGAAAGCGTCAGTCGACCGGCACTAATGATATTTTAGCGTACGCGTCCTGTGAGGCTAGTGACACTCACCTTACCAATGTGATCGCATCCGTTCGAACGATAGAAACGCCAACCGGCGGATCAATGTGACCGTCAAAAGTGGTACGCTGCAACGCATCAATGCACTATGCGTGAAAAGGAACTCACCTCAGACGGACAAGGAATCGTTCCTTAGAGTGAGAAAAAAAAACTTCAAACACACACGCACACATAAACCCACACAAACACGGTTTCAGCACACTTCAAACAAAACACATTTGCTTTAACACAGCGTTAAGGGTAAATAGATCACGACCCACAACACCCATTGGCACCCTTTGGAGCGTCTTGCTGAAGTACTAACCGTCCACCGTTAGTGTTTGATGTGCAATGTGTGCCCCTACGAGTACTACGAACTAAGGCGATCTTGCACCTGCACGAAAGTACCGCCGGAAAAATATTTAGACAAAATTTGCACTGCTTCGCGTTTAACTGCGAACCAACGTGCGGGACGCACATAATGCATTTGTCCATTGTCCCCGTTATGGGTTGTGGTGGAATCAAAACATCGGCAAGACAAAAACGTTATCGAGCATAGGGCAAACGCTTCGGGTCTGTGCAGAACGCAAATCCACCTTGCGCGTCAATATTTGGCTAATCCGTTAGCCTTTGGCAAGGCGGCCGATAGCGTAACAGAAACATAAAATATGCAAACAGTGTCTTATAACAACACCGCCAAGTATGTCGTTCCCAAGGATGAAAATAGCTTCAGCAATAAATTCTATGCGGCACAATCGTAGCTGTCCTGCGCCCAAACGTTCTAGGTGTGGTAACAAAATCAATACTTTTCCATTACTCCCGCAAACACACAATTACACCGATCAATATTGAACGGTAACAACACATAGGGGGCAGTTGTCAGCACTTTTGGATCACCATGGAACCGTGGGGCATCCAAATGCACAACACAAACGGGCACAACGTTATGCTGACGCGAACGTCCATCTACCTATGCGCTCGGAACGTTGTAAGCATCGTTCGATTTGTCACTCATTTTCGATCGCGATCGCGACTTACTTGCCCGCAACGCAGGACACAAACGATCAGCCGGTTTCGATTTCGATCTATTTCCTGCACTCTGCTCCACGTTGACAACCGTCACCACCACAATGACATCCATTTCCCAGCGATGCTCTAGACCGAGCGCTAGACAAAAGACTTGCACGATCGCATAGCAGACGAACGGGGCCACTATCGAATGTGTCAAATACGAATGGCTCTCGGTGTTATCTGCAATTAGCACACGGTGGGATGGGTGGATTTTTCGGTATGATTTTTATCGCCCGCACGCCAAACATTTCCGGGTAGTGCGGTTGGATTCGAATGGCATCAAATGGGGTTTGATGCGGGGAACCCATCGCAGTGACCTACACTTCGAAATTCGAATGCGATCGCCAACGTGCCCATGAAATGTGTAACCTTGCAGTCAAACCTACGCCTGTGTCTTGCGTTGGTCGAACATTTGCCCGATCGGCTCATTTTAAGCATATCCGGAATCTGGAGGCAAAAGGTACATTTTGGCTTATCAATCTGTCCAGCTCGCGTCGTTCTCACGCGACTCTTGTGGAGCGGTGCGTTATCAAGTCCCATTCGTTACATCGCTTCAAGAGCGCATACTAATCAGTGCGTTATCACAGGGCGGTTCATCTTTTTCCCAAGGTACGGGGAGGATCGTCGCGTCGGCCTTCTTGCGTATCCTTGACACTCACCAACCAAACCCCAACTACAGTTAATCAACATTTGACACCTTCAGCAACGGGTGGCGTGCGGTGCTGGGTTTGAAATGTTTATCATTCCAGCCAGCTGAACGGTTCCATTAATGGAACTTTAAAATACTCTTTACCGTGCAAACAGCGCTGTCGGGGCGTAAATGTCGAAGCATCGGAAAATATCAATCGATGGCCGCAAAGGTATCTTCACTGTCCAACAAGCATTAGGCTGACCTTCAAAACCTTCAAGCCACGCACCGGCCAAGCAACGTGTCGTGAAACATTTCGCTCATTACTACGCACCGTAACACGCCTGGTCATTCATTCGTGTGGCCGTGTTTTTTTTTTTGTTTCTTCAATACATCAAGCGAGCAAGCGAGGAAGCGAGAGGATCGGACAGCATCTGGCAGCCTCATTACCAGCACTTGCACTTGGTAATGAACAATTTCGCTGGCCTTCGGATCAACACAGCGCCGGGCAGCCAAACGTGTGCCGCCTTTGGCAAGCCGGTAACGAACCGGTTTGTACGATTTTTTTTTGTGTTTTTGCTACACCTTATGCATCTGTTCGATGCTGCAATACCCTCAACCTCAGGCTCCGTTATGTGAGCTCTTGGATGGCTTGGGTTCGGTTCGGGATGGTGCCCACATACTACCCAAAAGTCCCCATGCAAACGTGCCCTGGTCCGAAGCACAATGCAACACACCGTGCGCCACTGAAAAGAGCCGCTCGATTTCGTGTTAGAAAGCATTCGAAACAGGGTCAGGTGAATAAACGAAACGACGACGAACAGATTGATTGATGAAAGCGCATTTTTTTTCGATTTAAAATAAAAGAAAAAGGTGGCACGGTACTCCGAATATGGTCGCTTTTTGGACCACCAGCCAGTGGGTGTGGTGTAATGTTACGTCACGAAACTATTTCTGGTCGGATGGGAGATACACTGTTCACCCTCTTTCGAGCATGCGAAACACGAGGACGTTGTGATATATTCTAGCCCTAAATTTCACGAGCTAATAATGAGCTATCTTTAACATAATCCTCAAAATGCAATTATATCAGCTATATATATTTTATAGATGTATGTAGTTCTTCACAGCCATAGTCGCTTCAATTGAGCTTTATGGTACATGACATATTGCGCTTCAATTCGAGGTCAATAAATGTTTATTGATTTACGCCTCTTTCCATCAATACGACCCAGACGCTCTGCATGACAAACAAAACAAAACATTGTGTAAAAATTTTAGTCGCTTCAAAAGGACATCTGTAAACTTTCTTGTCCGCCACAACCTACGGGAGTGATAGTTTTTATCGTTGCTGCAGAAGAAACAAGGAGTCCTCCCAGCGGACTGCAAGAGCGGTCTGAAGCAGAAGAGTACCACTGCAGCTAGCACCGTGACCTAAAAATGTTCAATTAACCTTAAACTTTTGTAGCCTGCAGCAAGACGAGCTAGTTCGCTACAGACATCTCCCAGACCTCACCTTTGACTCATGGTGGCAAAACCTGATCGACAGCCTGTTCCAGGTTCTCCTGTGACTGATAAAGGTATCGATTTGCCATCGAGTTTCGTCGGTCGAGATGTGGACTGTGTAAATTAAATTAAATTATATTGCAATTGCCTAGCTATTACTACCATAATACGATCCGTTGCCTGGACATTACGGAATCTCAACCACATATAATCTTCAATTAAACGTCTTCTGTTGCCGCATCTCACGTAAGACTGTAAAAAAAATCCTTAAATAACCCGTTGACTTTGACCACTTAAAGAAGGCATCCTGCAACGGTCCGGGGTTCGCTACTGCAGCGAATCACTATCAAGCGCGATCGAAACTGCACTTGCAGCGAGTAGGCGCGAACGGGTTTAAGGTGCATGGTAATTAGCCAACTGTGCACTTGAAGCACAGTACAGCATCGGAACGGGGCAAACTAAGGGCACGAGCACAATACCGCCAAACCTCTCGAAGGTCATTACAAGTACCGCCTCTGGCACAACCTTTTTTTATTATTGCTTTTTTTTTATTATTTTTCGCCTAGCTCCAAGCATCATCGAACCAATGTCAGCGACGCGGCGTCCACGCTGACCCTTTGAGGGGTGTGTGTAAAAGGGCATGTTAACAAAACGCAACGGTAGCGATGGTTGATTCGGTACGATTGCTGTGCGTTTTGCGTGAAACGGTTTTTCTCTACGCAACATTGGTCGTGAGATGCGTGATTACGTGATACAGTCATCTTAATTATGGGCGTTATACTTTCTTTGTTGAATCATTTCTGCTTTTGTTACTAGAGCTACAATCTGTGGTATTAGTGGCGGCACCGGAGTCTTCACACGGCAGGACCGGTCCAAAATCCCATCCGAACCATTCCCATAGACCAAAAGTTTATGAGAGGGGTCTATGTATGCTGTAAACAATCCCCAACATCACAAAGCGGTAAATACATTGTCAAATTGTTGGCATTGGTAGGTACCGTAATGTGACTCAGTAGCAGCAACAACAACAGACTAATAATTTTCTAATTTTAATTTTATATATTTTTTTTTTCACTAAATGACCGTAAAAAGAGGCAAAGCATTATTCATTTAGGACATCCAATAAGGATTGTGTTGGGTCGTTAGCGCTAGAGCTACCTTAATAGCTCAACTCAACCAACAGAGTGAGTTCAGAGCGCTCAAAGCTCAAACAAATGAGCGGTTTGAACGCCAAACCTAATTAATTTTAACGTTAATGCGTTTTTCATCTTGAGAATTCGATTTTTCGCGAGCGTTGGTAAAGCATTTTGTTCGTTAAAACGGCCAAGCCGTATCGAGTTATTTTCTCACGTATCCGGATAACCAGCCCTAGCTACGGAGAAACGATCCGGATGGGATTTTAGCTCGCTCCTGTCGTGTGAAGATCGACGCCGCTACCGATACACAACCGGACCGCGCATCATTTAAAAATGCAATAAAATGAAAAGAAAGTTTGTTTGGTGCTCATTCCGTTCTTTCGTACAAATATCAAAACGATTATGCTTTATTGCTCAATGCGCTCAACGCGCTCATGGGCTTGTTGGGTTTCGAGCAACCTTGCGCTCAACGGTCGTCTAGTTGAGCGCTAGCGGTTCGCTCAGCTCATCAAAATGAGCGACATAACCCAGCACTAGTCCGTACCCCTTAAAAAATATTGAAACACCCGAATGGGAACTTTATTCGCCTCTGTTCTGTCTCTGTCTTGTCGCAATCATTTTATATCCCAAATTGTCATCAACAAGTTCTGCAACCGGACGCGGTCTGTTGCAGGACCTTCGATGTCGTTGCACGTTGCTCGTGATTAAAATTTACGTGTAAATCGACACTATCATGCGATTTTAAATGTTGGAATTGTAATTAAATGATCGCAACTTGGCGATTGATCGCAATCCAACCAAAGGGTTACGGAACTACTACCAAAAGGTAGTGCAAACATCCAACAGTCCAACAAAACTTCAAACGATGTTATCCAAAAAGACACAAAACTTGCAGTGTTTTCGATGTGTATGGTGTCTCCAGTGGCGAATTACGTTGCCCTGTGTGAAATCACTCACACAAGGCAAAAGCAAATCAGCGATCTATTGCGTTTTTATCGATTCTCCTAAAATTTGTCTTGTGGTTGACGAACCTCAAAAAGAAAGTGTTTTCCAAACCACACTCTCCCAGACAGACACAACTTGGATAGCGCTCCAATCCTGATTATCGAACAGATTATACGACTTGTTGGATGCCGCTGTTTACTACAGGGAACTAAGGGTGGAAAGTATTGCTGTTGCCACATACATGGTCCTGCCTCACTCCAATGGGATGATGTACCGCCACCTTATCAGAGCGGGTCCGTAACGACGACGGGTCTTTTCGCTTGCGGTGTAGCTGCTGCAGTCATTCATGGATTTTACGATGCAAATTTACGCTCAATGGCATGCTTTTCTTCTTGCGGTTACGTGTCCGTTCACTCGTTGCGACGTCTTGATCTTCATCATCCGATGCCACGAAACCACTTGATGCGAGTTGCTCGGCTAACCTTCGTTGTCGGACTCAAGATGACGATGCTGCAATCGCTCGGCGAGGCCCGGTTAAGCCGTACGGGCATGTTGTCGACAGCGACGCCGTTTGCGGTCGGGAGTACTTTTACCAATAGAACGGTTCACTGCCTGTTTGCAAATACAGCAACGGTACAGGTGTCGTCGATGAAGGAGTCAACAATACGTTCCTCCTTACGGTGCTTTGGGGTTTGGTACACGCACGACAGCGTTGGTATGGCGCAGATCTACAAATCGACCTGATGGTAATCGTTTTGACATTGTACGTGGATGTGCCAGTGGTAGTGCTGTGGCATCGAGTGTGAATTCAAAAAACGTTCTTCGGTTCAAGATATATGCTAGGGAAAGGAATCTGCCATGGAAACGGCTGAAAAAGGGAACAAGCTCGATTGATACTCGTGCGTGCATTCTCTAAGCAATCGAGCCATTTTTAATGACGAAAGAAAGCGAGAAGCCAATCGCCAAAGCTTGGTGACGCATTAGCTCATTTGCATTTCGCGACCGAATGTTTCGTCATTTGTTTTGTCTGCCAAACTTAGTCCCAGCTATTTGGATGTTACACAAGTCGGTTGCTGCTTCGTTTGCCTCTTTAGTGCAAAATTAAGATAACATTTTCTCTTTTTGTGCAAATGTATTCAGCCTTTATTTGCTTCTCCACATGCTATCATGTTGCAAAGAAATATCTCTCCTATTGCATATATCGATCCACAAACTATCGTATTGTTTTTTTTCATATAATTTATTTAGCAATGTATTACCAATAACTAATTAATCCTAGGCAAATCAAAGATCCTTGGTCAAAAATGGGATTCTTCTCAGATTACTCAACTTTTCAAATAATAATCCTAATTTTGTAACTAACTTTGTTTATATTTCATTACTACACAATAATTCCTTACTACACTCACAACGAACACAACGAACATGCATATTCAATACTTCACGGACGGCCATGTGGTACCTTTCAACTTCATTGCGCTGCAAAAGCGAATAAAGTATGGGTTCAAGCATGAAATAGCACTACTACTCATCGCTGAAACTCGTTGTACTCCTCAAACGTTGATCATGAACTTCACCGTACCTCTGCTAACTCAATCATAATTTCGGAGCAATTGTAAAATGAGCCTGTGCCACGCCACACCGTCCGCTTCATGCCGTTCCACCAAACTCATTCTCTCCTTCAATCGAAGCATGTGTAAGAGTTGAAAAATTGGTAGTTTTTACCGCGCTGGAGGCCATCGTATGGTCTTGATCAATTATTACATTTCGAGCCGTATACACTCTGGCGCAGATCGAGTATCATTATATCTTCATTGCGCATTTTCCATGCAAAAGATTGCCTTTTGTTGAACTGTTCGCTGCAATGGCTAGAGTTCGATCATGTATAAGGGTAAGAGAATTAAATCTCCAAAGTTTGCTGTGTCCTTCTACGTACCTGAAAACCCTTTGAATCTATGTTTGCCCGAAGTGTGAATGAAACATGTGTATTCGAAGATCAGCATTTGTTTACAAAAATGATATGTAATAAAGATCAATTGTTGGACAAAGTTTTGTGGTACACATAACTCACTAGTAGAGTTTTTTTTTAATGGAATGTAAATCATTTTGTAATTTACTATTAATAACTATACTTCACAAACTGACAAGGTTATACGATTATCGTTTTGGATGGATTGGAAAAGTAGTATTAAATTTTAGCTAAGCATAAGTTAAATCATCTTTTTAATCTTGTTTCTAGTATATACTATGAACTGGTAACTCCCTGTTTAATTCTTCTTCATCATCGGCACAACAACCTCAAGAGGGTTAGGCCTGCCATTTCTGGCTTTCTTTGACTGTATTCACCCGGAGCGGGAAAGTCGGTCCTGCGTACGAGCGATTGGTCTGGATGTGGTTTTGGAACGGTCTTGTCGTGTGAAGACCAACGCCGAGCATGATATTCGATGTAGTTTTGTGTGCCTCAATACTTGCGAAAATTTTTATTTATAATAGATTCAAACAGAAACTGTATTTCAGCATAAAGTATCTTAGTCTATAGTTCGATAATTAATAATTCTTCAGTTATGTCCACATCTGGATTTTGACTAACTGCATTTATGTAATTGACGATGTGTTTGAAAACCGCTCCTTTCCTGGTAGTATCGGGGAAAACTAATTCCTCCCAGATTTGAGTTTTAGTTTTGCTATTGAATTGTTTTTTTAATTAAAAAATATCTCACTTTTATTTTATCATGGAACAGGTTGCGTACTTGTGTTCTAACGTTTTTATTTCATTGCATCTTTCAAATGTTTCAGAGTTTCTAATGTTCATTCGTTTGAGTGTTTCGTTGTTGTGTGCCTTTCCATGAATTAAATAGTAGCACAGGTTTTTCTGATTGCTTGTCATACTATTTTTGAGTGGATTTCCATATTTGCTTCCAGCTTTTGGACGGGTACTGCATACATATTTTTGGTTTTTTTTGTAATTGTATTAAATAATATCTGTAAATTATTTTGTTTCGCTCTTGCTTGAGGGATTTTCTATTATTTTCCTCGGAAGATATGCTGTTTCTTGGATTACGGATTTTATACAAGGAAGGTTTGAAGCTGTAGTATTTGGCTGTAGTGCTCCAATCTTGAATTTCTTCAATCTGTTTTTTTTTTCGTTAGAACGGCCTAGCCGTATCGACTTATTTTACCACGTAGTCCTTGCTACGGGGGATTGGCCCGGATGGGATTTTGGTCCGGTCCGTTGGTGTGAAGACCGGCGCCACTACCATCATGCCACCGGGCCGCCCCCTTAAATATGGTTATGTTGGTATAAAGTTCAAGTTCATCTTTGTAAATACCATGTACACACCATTCGTTCAACGTGTCGTGTTTTTAAAATTCAAAATCACGTTTGTGGTGGACTAGTATACGTTTGTACTCTGCGGACATACTCCAAAAGATAATGTAATGCAGATTGCATAACATTAGGCGCAATGCGTTTCACTGACCGTTATACGTCCATGCTGCTTCTACACATCTAGTCAATGTATCATAGTTCTGTGTTATCTTCGGTCACTCACAAATATCTATGTAATTAATGTTAACATACTGTTAGTCGTTATAATTAATTATACTCCTTATTGACATTCCTAGTATTGTAAATGTGTATCATTGAAACGTATGCTATCGAATCAAAGTGAATTGACTGTTATGTATTATAGCATTCGGCGAAATAATTAATAAAAGAACTTATCAAGTTAATGCATCAAAAGTCGCAGTTAATTTAAGCCCGATAGCGAAATGTCGCAACCAACTAAGGTTTTGCAGGGATTTATCAAACGTTTCTTTACCATTATGAAGGATATTCAGTTCACGTAGCAGTACTACATAACTCCCCTAGCATAAACCTAAAGGAAAACCTTTCTGGCCTCCGTTCGAAAACAACGCAATGCAGTATAAATTATTCAAACGTTTCCAAAACAATCAGCTTTTTACAGCTGCATGGCCGATGTGTAAACGTAGGTAGATCAAAGGATACACCCAGGGCCATCTCGACAGAACTGCTCGTTGTCTTCTTGGCGAAGAGCAGCCTGTTTGACATTCACTGCCGGTTGATTACCGTTTCGAAAGTGACTAATTGGGTGCGTCTTAGTTTGTATAATAATTAACGCTTTCTTTCTGCCGTACATAGTGCCTCGCATTGCAACAGCGTTCCGCACATGTTTCGCAGAGAACTTCAACGCATCTACAACGATCTCAACGATCTACAACGACGAGCTTCCATCGTAGCGGTTGTGAAGATGAACCATTGTACGCTGCACACTGCCGGATGTATTCCGACGGTACCGCTTCATCATTGCGTCAAAACGAAGACAAGTCGTAACACTACATTCCAGTGACATAAGAAATGTTGTTGATCCCTTTTTACAGTGCGAACACTTGCTGGGTATGTATTGACCGGAGTGAGACCTGCTGGCAAAAGGACTTTAGATAGCTGATGGGATGAGTCGCGGCACGAGTTTGCTGCGACAGAGATATAAATCAGTATTTATGTAAATGGGTGTGCCACTTGGAACCATTTCTTCAAGTTCATTACCACTCACTGTCCACCCAGCCGCAAATGATGATGCAGCTCTAGTCATACCGGTTTGCTCTGGCTTCCTCTTGACACTGCTGATGCAATAGCGGCAATCGTGGAGCTGGCGATTGTGCGTTTAATGATGCACGTCGGCAGCAGTACTATGAAAAAACACCGGCGAAGGGACGGCTTAGCAAAACATTTCTAACCATCACGGCACTTCTTCGCCCGTCCAACGAATGTAAGTACGAACGCCATTAGAAAATCTCTCGACTTTGTCTGGCTGCGGGCGGGAGATAGGTTTATATTCATCTGATCGCAGGCATGTTTAACGATTGCGTTTTATGCTGCAAATGCTTAAAGGCCTGTCCACACCATAGGTATTATTAAACAGTTTGTGATGGTTGTAGTACAGAATTGCTATTACCGCACTGTTATTTCTAGCATTGGGTGTCGATTTTATTGAAAATAACGAATAGATAGCCGTCAAGTCGGATGAAGCGATCGTTTGTAATTGTTGTTTCACTATTCAGCTCTGGTCTACATCCCAGCATAATATAACGCATAAATATTACAGCTCATTTATTGTTTAGATGATATAAATCGCTTAATTTGTCGCTTAGTGCTGATACATGCTTATGTGTCAATCAATGTATTTCTAAATCTGGATTATTCATCTAGTTGTTTATTTTTGAGCGACGGGACGGAACGAAATTAACCAGGACAACAGGGATACATAATGTATTTGAGGATGCTTTAGAATCGTAGAATGGTCTTATTGCTAAAAGAAACTAACGTTGATTTTGGGGCGGATCGGTGGCATGATGGTAGCGGCGCTGGTCCTCACACGAACGGATCGGACCTGAATCCCCCGTACGCAGGACTGACCATCCAGCTCCAGCACAGAAAGCCAGAAATGGCAGGCCTAGACCTCTTGAAGTTGTTGATGCCGATAAAGAAGAAGAAGCAGGTTGATGCCAGCTGTTCTATAACACTGGCCAACATCGCTATAAACTATAAATTATTGTGTTATACAAACCATTTTATTTATAACACCGAACACGAACTATGCACACTGAAGTCACAATTAAATGGCTAGGCATGTAAAGATGAACCAGTACATACGACATCTTTATCCATAATTTCATAACAGAAAAGCACCCGCAACATCTATGTTTAGGATCGTTGAGTATGTTGAGACTGAATGTTTCTGACAGGTTACGTTTCTTTGAGAATTTGTTCAGATCATTCACGCCGCTTAATGACGCGGTTTTCTTTTTGCCTTTGAAATTCAAAACCTGTCTGAACCGCAAGTAACACGCAACTGAACTAGAGACGAAAGAAAATGGGTGTGATTATCATGTTTTTCAAACCCTTCGCCTAATAGAGTCCACTTTGAAATCTGCAGAGCGATGGACGTCGTTTCTTTTATTGAAGTGAAAACGTTAACTGTGAGTGAATTAATTTACAGTCGCGTTGTTATTCTTAGAGTTGACTCGATCAATATGAGATCAACATTGATAAGAATAACAATATTTCACAAAAGATACAAACTAATAAACAGTAATGCTTGAACATTTATAATACAATTACAAAGTGCGCTTAAAGCAGTAAAGACAAAGAAGGTCGTTAGGTTTCTGTTCTTCTATCTATTTCTGTACGAAACCAGTGGTGCACTGTTCGTTAAGTGTTTGACTTGATAAGAAAATACAATATTTTGTTCATAGAATTTTTTTTACGCAAATAGTTTGTTCAACTACGCAATAATGTGACCTATTTGTTCATGTTTAATTCATTTCAAACTCTGTTCTACATTCTCTTCTTGTTTCATATTTTCTATACCATTTTCTTTTGCAACTGAATTGATAGATTTTAAATAGTCAAAATTAAGTTTACTAGTAAGCTATTTTCTATTATTCCTTGTAAAGAATGTCGGTTGTAAGAAACGCTGCTAAATTACTGATAAAATAGAAATATACTTCATTTCCCACCATCCCACCGTAGTTTGCGTTTGTTGTTTCGGCTTCGATTCCCTTGTGATAAGAGTCACCTACATTACCTGAAACGTTACACGATCGCATCCGGGGACCGTTGACCATCCACACGTTTGGGAATACATGCGGATAAATTCGAGCAACTCTCCCCTAGTAGCGGAAGATATAAAATGGAACAGATAAATGTATAGAACAAAGCAAAGGAGTAAATAAAACGTGGTTTAGCGTAGCATCGTCGGCCACTCACGCGCAAAACGCGCGTTGTTAGCCACAGTACCTTCTGAAGTGTGTCGATGGCGTTGACCCAGTTGCCAGTTTTGTCATCACGGGCCCCTGTGCAGCGTGGGGTACTAGATTCTTCTGCCTCCTTTGCCGCCCCCGTTTGTTGGACTAACGCTTTAAGCATGCGCTAATGTTCCATTCACTGGCAAACAGGAGTGACCGGTCGTCTTCCGTGCTCAGAGCGTAACATTCTGTCCCGGTTCCCTGCACCTTGCAGGGTTAGTTCATCCGGATTGTGCTTCTTCTCTCCGTCATCGTGCCTTGTAATCTTTACAATCATCAAAAAATAGAGAAACATGATAATACGTTTTGCGCTGGCACTAGGCGGAGCGATGTAGATGATTCCCAAGCTATCGTCGGTTTGAAGTTCAAGTTGCATTTCACCAAGCTCTATTATGGCTGCTATAAGTTTCGTCTTCTGCCACACTGAATTAGTGCACCCAGGGGGTCTTTATAGCACCGGGATGCAAATATTGCGCTGCTCTGGCTGAAGCCGGTCGCTAGTTGAGGTTAGTTGGAAATTATTTTACTGCTTCCCATCGATGCCGGCAGCGCGAAGCATTCAACATCGTTCGCTCAAGAAGACTCGCTCCATTTTATGACGAGCTGTTTATGTAGCTCACCTCCGAAACAAATTGCAGAGAGCTTTACGAACTATTCTCAATGGTTCCATAATGTTAGCCTTGAGCGGGATGTGTAAATTATTGTGAAAGTTTGGGAAAGAGGCATGAACGTTATGGTGTTATCTGAAGCTATATTCCATCGAGTTTCTCATGACGGACAACCATTATACACACAGCTTGCGTTTCTCATCTATTATTTGCAGTAACCCTGCACTGACACGCAAAATTAGTCACCACAGGCACATCCGTTTTGTTGGATAAAGTTAAAATATTTTATTTCCTCCAAGTGTTGTGGTATACCAAGCGACACAGTTATGCAACCTGGTTGATCGTTTCGTTACTTTACAATTTTCTATATGGTTGTCTACTGCTGTCTAGCCTAGTGTTCAACTATATTAATCTTAAACGTCCTAAGTTAATGCGATCTGTTGTGCCACCGAAAACGTAGCGTCACAATGCGTCACTAAAAACAGCTTTTACTGATGTACTTCGTTCCACGAACCCAACGTCGCTCGATGAAACTGCTGGTTAAGATTAGTTGCAAAAAAAAGTAAAACGCTTGGAACTATCGAACCTCCATCATATCATTCACCAACTGCGTCGCCACTGCAATCATGTTACGTTTAGATACTCCCGAACGGAACCTAATTTGGAACTTAATTCGTAACGCATCAAAAGAATGCATCAAAACTTCTTCCCACTGATGTGGGGCCTCCACTAGCCCATTGATGAAATAAATTTGTCACCCAGTTTCAAGTGATCTGCACGAAACCCTGCACGAAAAAAAGCCTATGCCGGCCTCTTCCACGTGCGAGAGTACCGACACTCGCCAATGGAAAGGAGAACGTGCGCGCCGGCGTTGTGCGGGCCTGTGTGGATGAGGCGTTTCTTGTAACGTTTTCGAGAGCCATCTTTTTTCGCCCGCTTATCTTCCCTTTTGTTTATTAATGGCTACCGTTTTAAAATTCCGACCACGGTCAGTTTAACGGTATCGGCATTGACGCAGTGGCGGGAGAAACTAAATCGGCCATCGCGGAAGCCCCGGCGGTGCGCGTTACGTTACGGTTTCTCTAACGTACTGAACGTTCTACTGCCAAGCGTGTAGGTGACGGTTTTTTTTTTGTTTAGTGTCGAAGCAGAGAAAGAGGGAAGCGTCCGGTTGGCCGACTACTTGAATGGTCGATTGCAGAGTGCATTGTCCAGCGGTCAGGTTGTGGTTCGGTTTGTCCTACATGCTATAGACACGGTTGATTATCGCGTTATATTTCCACCGGGTTTGGTGCGCTTATTTGCCACCAACTCGGTTCCATCATCACATAAACACGGCCCAGCATAGCGAACGACGCTTTTGCAGCCTTTCGAGCTTACTCGCTGCAGAAGCAACCGTCCTTGGAGTTTTCGCGGATCCAGTCCAGGTACCGTGTCACGCGTGTGTACACGCCGGGATAGTAGGGCCGGGCGCAACCATTACCCCACGACACGACTCCGATCAGCTCGTACCGCTTGTCCTCTCGCTCGGCGATCAGCGGACCACCGGAATCACCCTGACAGGAGTCTTTTTCGCCCACACCCAGATAGCCGGCGCACATCATGTTGTCCGTGATCATGGACGCTGTGTAGTTCGTTTGCGTACTGCAGACTTCGTTCGATAGGACCGGTACCTCCACTTCCTGCAGGATGCAAGACGGCTTGCCGTCCTCCTTCAGCGTCCCCCAGCCCGTGGCCGTTCCGTTGGTGCCGACGTACGCATTGCCTGCGTTGGTGCGATAGCAAATAGTGGAAGAAGGAAGAAGGGAAAAAGACATGAGAAAGACCACGACACTCACAGCCGGCACAGCAGGCAAAAACAGGAAAGCCCAAAACGAGGTCACATTTGGGGTAGCGGCGTATTTGCGCTTCCCATTAGCCAGTTTGTCTGGCCAATGTTTCAAGATCAGCGTGTATTGCGCGTATCGGTTCCGTATCTGCACGATGGCGGTGTGCCACATTTGCTGGCATGGTTCGAACTTACTTGGATCGGACGGCAGGCAGATCGGGCGAATGAAGTCCGTTATCGGCACACGATCGTTCAGTCGCAGCAGTGCGATGTCGTTGTCGAAGTTTAAGAAGCTGAACTTCTGTGCGATCGCCCGTAACACGAAGCGCGTTTCCGGTCGAACGGAGTCGTCGCACCGGTTATGCTCACCGAACGTCACCTTGATCATGAACCACATGAAGCTGCAACGAGGAAAGCAAAACACAGTCACGTTCAACAGTTTTCCCCTGGCAGGGCGGACTGACTGGCGGACCCATTGGATCCTTTGGACGGAATCTCGCTTACCCTTTAACGCAGTGAGCAGCCGTTAGAACGTATCGGTCGTTGATGAGCATGCCACCGCAGTAGAACCGATTGAAGTAACTTAATCGCGCCATCCAGGGAAACTCGTTCACACCCGTCGCCTGGCCGCCAACGATCCTCGACGCGTCGTTCCGCTCGCCACATCCTGCGGAATGAGAAAGGCAGCGCATCAGTGCATTGGCCACAGCACACGCAAATGCCAGGCCACGGTAATTGCCGTCACTAGCGGGCGTGCGTGTCACCCAACCATTCGACTATTGGCACGCCACTAGCAACATGCGTCTGGCTCGAGAACGCTCTGCTCGCTCGCGATTTGAACCGTTGGACCAGGAATTACCGTAACCGTTACCGTAAATGGGGAGAAACACGATTAAATCGACTAGCTCCGCAACACTTGTCGATCGAGGCCGCGATAGGCGACGGCGGCAAAGCCGGTTTGATGCCTGACAGTGGATGGCTCACTTGATCATTCGTACACCCGATCGTTCGCCAGGTTGTTACATTTTCCTACCGATCGTATCGGACCGGCGACCGCCTCGGCCCGGTTGAGAGTAAAATCGCCGTACCAAAACAAAAACACAACCTTCAAACCCATCCCCATTTCGTGGCGGGCGACTTCCAACACCACCACCAGAACCACCCTACCCGGAGGGTGTGTGGATTGGGTCATGAGGTGGATATACTTCCCTTTTTTCTGTGTTCATCGAATCTTTTTCTTTCCGTTACACTTACACAGCCCGGAGGATGCTGTACGATGCGCTGCAAATCAAACGATTGATCATCGATGGAGCTTTCTATCGAAATTTCGGAACGCAATAGTAAGTGCAGCGCTGAGTTGTCGTATCATGGGTGGGCCTAACCAAACTCCGAATTGAGCACACGCGAACGCAAAGCAACGATGATGGGTGGTTTTTTTTATTTTCCTCCCAGTAACCACTTACCCTCGACGGGTCATAAGCTTGATGGGTACGAATTAACCTTTGAGTTCGTAGGCAGGTCTGGCGGACTGCAGGGTTTTCCACATTTTCGCTAATGAAAACATTAAATTCAAGATGCATGAACTCGTGCATTAACTCACCTACAAGATTTTTTTATGACCTACCAAAACAGGTAAACACCTACCTTCTTGGAATATTTATTTACTTAAATTCATTTTTAAATACTGCATACCCTTATTGGCGTACTACTTTCAGCAAGATAACAATTTGTTCATCAAATTGACACCAGAGGTTCCAAATGAATTGCTGGAGACAGTTGCCGGATAGAACCGGTCAGAAACACCAAAACATGGTTTATGCTTAGGTGGCGATACCGGATCGTAAACGAATTCCAAACGTTCGTCGAACTCCGAGTCCCACCCCTTTTCGATCGATCGTAAAGCTAATCTACATCGGATCGGCCTCCAGCTTCAGGATGTTTGATGATGGGACCAACAAAGGAAGACACACTCTCAAATGGAAGGAGGTTGGCGCCGGGGAAACACTTTCACCCTCACACCTTCTACTTCCTTTAGCCAACACCGGAAACTTAAATCTTTGCGTAGGATGAATGTTACTTTTTTTTAACCTTTGTTTGCCTTTCATCGAAAAGCCACCAGATTGGCCACAAAAAAAAATACGAAATGCAAATACCAATGGTCACACTTGTGTTTTTGCACTGTTTTTGCTTTCGTTTGTTAATGTATACGTGAGTGTGTGTGAGTGTGGATTCATTACTTATCCAACCCTGTGTTTCCTGTGGGTCCTGTCCAGCGGTATCGAAATATTGAGATCATCGGAATGAAGGGGAAACTTCATCGGTGAATAAATTTATACAACCGGGTAAGGTCCAGACATTGTATGCACATTTCATTAGCGTGCGCGAAACGTAAAACCGTTGAGATAATGTCAAAGCAGCAATCGTGTGCCCTTTTAGGATAAAATATATTTGGTATTTGAACAAGCATGACGGTGATCGAGACCAAAAGGTTACCAATTTGATCAAGTTTGGTCGCATAAGCTCTCCAACGATTTATTCGTAGCAATGTTTTGGTCAGCAATTCGGGGGTAATACCTAGACTTCCGCTTAATTAAACAGGAATAAAAATAGACATTCATATGTTGAACCTGCTTCCAACTTAATGTTCTGTGCTCAATAACGATTGGAAACTACTTACGACAGCTACAGGCACTGGCAGGTGTATCATGAGCAGGGGCCCGATTACTGCCCGCTCCGAACAACATCTTCATGTTATCGACTATGCTTCGTTCGTCGGTGTTCTTGTTGGGTGTCGCTAGCATTTCATATTTGCCTTGAGCCTGCAGCTTTCCGGATGCTTCACCGACCATCAGGCCAAATACCACCAACAACATCGGCAGCATCACTCCCAGCATCAGGCTGATGCGCAAATTGAATACGTTCCGTGCCAAATTGCTTACTTCCATGCTGTACTGGCCGCTAGCTCTATCTGCAACGCACAGCTCGCAGTTTGTTCTAATTTTGGGAAAATTCCTTCGCACGGTTGTTCTCACGCCAATTCTTCACACTCCCGCCTGAGATTCACTTAAGCTTTGGGGCCTTTGCTTCGTTACGGTTTGGATCTATGCTTCGCCCAACACGCACAACACAAGCAGATTAGATCTGCAAACGAACCGAATTTACCACCGACACGCTACAGTTGCACATTTTCGCCTACACTAATGCATTCCACTCACTTGCCCGTTCATTTCCTAGAGTATTTTTACAATTGGACGTTCGCACAATGTTGAATCTTTTGCTCTAAAAATTGTTTCAATTTCGACCCAAGCGTATGCCCGCGGCTGCAATTATTCAAACGCCTTCGTTCAAAACTTCGTTGCGGGGATTTCTCCGGAGCGTTCACTGGTGTGTGACGATCAATTATCGAAACGGTTGCGTTCAGTGACTGAACGGATGCGACTCACTCCCAGCCCCTCAAGAACGCACGTCAGACTGTTAATGGTCGAGATCTGCTCGCAAGAAACGTCCGCTTCGCTCCACGGTCACTGACTGAAATGATCGGCGGTCGGGTTGTGCTTTCGGGATATGCTTCCACGCAATGGGCATTCGGCTTTCTCCGGCACTTGCTCGCGTCTTTTCCACCGTCTTTCTCAGCCCTCAGCCAAATTGGGCGGAAATCGCGAAAGGTGCGGTAATAGCGGTGGTTCGGGATGATCTCTCAACATTCATCGTCCCATTCGTCTTTGCCGTCGGTGCAGGAACGATGCTAGATGCGCACACCTTTACGAAGCGTGGCAAGACACAAGCAACCTGATCTTGCTGTGCTTCCCTCACGCCATCCCAGCGAAAAGTAAACAAATGCGCAACACTTTTCTTCGCTGCAGACGAATCTTCGTTCTACTTGAGAATGATTCGATCTTTGTCCGAGCGTCATCGAGATGCTGGGATAGTTATCCATTTTCGTGACAAACTTCGTCCATACATCGAGTGAAAGCGCGTCGTTTGTTTACTGCCATGAAGGAAAGCGTTCTTAACCCTTACTATGGTTATGTTATGTTATGTTATGTTATGTTAGTTATGTTTAAGTTTGTAAATATTTCAGAAAAGTATTTATATACGTATGTTTAAAAGCAGAAACATCTTAATGTAATAAAATATTTAACAATATTTAATCAAATTTCTTTCTTGCTCAATTGTCGAATGCATGACAATCTGTGTAAAAGGTAAGTAAAATTATAAAATATTAATGATTAATTAATATTAAATAAATATTTCGTATTAATTAAATCAAAGTAAATTGAAAAAAAAAATCATTATTCTACGCGTTCACAATTTATTATGATGTCAAAATGAGGAATGAAGTCAAAATGGTTAATTGAATTGAGTGATTGATTGGTCAAAAAATCTAATCCATTAAATTGTGACTTGACGAATTCGCTGGGTAGCCTGAACGGTGTGACAAGCGAGTTAAACGTGTATGGAAATAACGGTGATTGTAGAGTTTGAGAAACTGGAGTATAAGTATAAACGTAAAATTATATGTATATTTAGTATGTAAGAATATTTCTGCGACAGTCGAACCGTACGGTCGGCCGTAATGCGAACGGACCGCATGGTCAGTCGAATAAACACAAAACAACAAAATTCTTCAGACGAAAAATTCATATTTATCTAGCGTATTCACCGAATTTAGCGTTTATGGACTACCATACACATACATTAATGGGTTCCGCTGTTAAGAAGATGAGAATGACGTTCATAACTAATGTATGAGTTAAGTTATGCCAAACAACAAATTCAACACATAATTATGATTTAAAGAATTCCTCAAGAAATTATCACTATCTCATACGTAAAAGCCGCATACTTACGCTTTAAATGAAAGCTTTGTTTAATTTCTCTTTTTTTCTGACAAATTTTGCACTAACAAAAAGTAAACTATCTCCCATCCACCCTATGCGATGATGATTCAATTATGATAGTTTATGTGCGATAATGAGCTTATTGCCAACGTTCCGGCCCCGTACCCTGCCTCCGTATTTGCTGTGTTGCCAAAACATTCCTCGCATGTTTCTGCGTGCGATACGTGAGAAAATTTCTTTCATTCCACATCGACCGCACGATTCCTTCCCAGCCAGTCCACACTATTTATGCTCTCATTTCTTTTAATCGTTGCTTTTGTTCTTCCGTCATCCGATATGCCGACATCAGTGTCATGTGCCTTTTCTTCCGTTGTTTGCGTTGCTTCGTTTCTCACAAAAACACTGAAACACAACACGCAGCAAAACCGCACATTTGCCCTAATTAGTGCAAACATTCTGTGTCGCTTGGTAAATCGATCAAATTATCACCCTCTGTATGCAATGGTGAGAGGAAAATGGGAACAACCAAACCGCCAGATCGCACATCTACACCTCAGCTGAGAAGAAACGACCCCATTCCGCACACTTTAATACAATGTTCAGTTACCCGGTGGTATTGTCAGTCGGCTAGTTGTATTCGCGCTTTATTTACAGTCGTTTTCCCTTCCCTTCTAATATCACTTCGAGCAGAGGCAGGTGTCGTCCAGGTTAGCACGCAGCCAGGGAAGATACCGCGCAACTCGCGTATATACTCCAGGATAGCCCGCCCGGCCACATCCGACGCCCCACGATACGATCCCTACAATCTCGTGCTTATCACCGTTTCGCACCAGCAGTGGGCCACCGGAGTCACCCTGGCAAGAGTCCTGTTTGCCTTTACCAGCGCACAGCTGTAAAATAGGCCGAGCAATAGGAAGGTTGCTTATTGTTTCCCAAGATGTATTAGGGCAAGACCGTCCTGCCCTTCTGCTTACCATGTTTGAAGTTATACGAGACGCACGATACTTCATGCTGCGACACTGATCGAGAGTCAAGATCGGAACATCCACGTGCTGCACTAACGCTGGAAGTGTCCCGCCTTCCGCGGTCCTTCCCCAACCGACAACCGTTCCCAGCTGACCGGCTGGTTCGCTGCGTTCCTTGGGTAAACATACCGGCCGGATGGTTTTGGTGAACTCGACGGGTTTGCGCAACTTCAGCAAGGCAATATCGTGGTTGTACGAGTTTTGATCGAAACTACGGTGACGTATGATTGCGGTCACCGCGCGCATTATCGCCGGCGTCTCAGATGCTACAAACTGGTCATAGTCACCGAGAATTACACGGATCTTGTTGCGCTTCAGTCTGAAAGGAAGTACGGTACAGTTAGTTAGTTTCCACCAGCTATTATAAGCTAACATATCAGCAATACCCACCTTCGAACACAATGCGCAGCAGTCAACACGTAATCTCTCGTGAGAAGTGAGGCTCCGCAATGGAATTGACCATCGTAAACTAGACGTGCCAGCCATGGATATTGGTTCACTCCCGTCGGACGTCCTCCAACTATTCGTATTTCCTGATTAGCTGCTCCACACTCTGAAAAAAGAAACATAATCTGCTTAGCAAGCGTTACACTACCAACGGTCGAAATGGCGAAAAATTTAGCACGTGGTGCAATTCATTCGTATCAGCCCGATGGATATGCAATCCGCATTGCAAATTTGAAACGGAAGCCTTCTCCATGTGGTTTCACTGGTGCATTTAATAAATATTTGTCGTATATTAAGAGTTATGGCTGTCAACTGATTTTGTATTTAACCTATTGTTTACAGATTATCCTAAAGCAACATACAATATCATAATAATAACAAAAAGGTTGCTCAATCGAAGTTTAAAAATAAGTTATGTGATTTCACTCAGCCATCTTTTCATCAGAACTGGAGAAACCAAATGTTAAAAAACCAAACCAAAAAATGTTAAAAATCAAGAAATAGCGTCCCCTCCTCATGTTAATCTTTATGTTATAATAATTGGTTAATACTAGTGTTTTTAGTCATTTTAAGTGATCGCTTCATTTTCTTTTTAATAAATTAAGTTTTCAAATTTTATAATTCTACCTTAGATGATGGTTGACTTTTACATATCTATTAGCAGTATAAACATTATAGTATTCTTCTTCATCAGCACAAAAACCTCAAGAGTAACTTAAAATATTCAAACATATTCCAGGGCTTTGACATTTTGTTTTACGAGAAATCATCGATGAAATGCGTTTAAAGCGCTTGGAAATTCTATTGTCAATAATGGAGTCTAACAGGGATTATATTTTTTATAATATGATTAACCCTCATCCGTTGACCGTGACCGCTAAATTTTAGTAATAATCGCTTTTAAAATTGACACCCATTTATTTGGGGGCCTTGAATTTGTTTTAATGTTGATATATCAATAACTAGATAAGCAAAATCTTCACATAATCCTATAAGTTTAACGTAGATCAAATAAAAGATGTAGCGCTTTGAATCAGTACGACAAATCAACTATCGCGCTCTACTCCTCACACTACAGTGCACAATGTTGCACAATACTTTCTCGGGGTAAACGGTGAACAGGCTAAATGAGATTCAAATGATTTGAATGCTTGTAACATAACAGCAGTACGACCTGGAAGATCTTTTTTAATAAAAAAACTTACATGACTTTATTGACAGTTGGCCTCGTTATAATGTTATTTTTTAACTTTTAATGTACACGATCACTTGTTTATTATATAAAGATTAATTCTTTTATTTTATTTTTTTTTCTTTCTTTAACTGTTCATTCCACAAATATTTTCTTATGAGATATAAATTAATGATTGTTTGTTAAGAAATGTTTGCATTCATATGGCTGATAATGAAGGTCAATATTAATTGTATCTTTTGAATAACGCTTCTCAAAGAAAAGGTACGTGGTTGCCAAGATTCAAGAGAAGTAATTTTTTCAGCCTAAAAGCAGTCAATGATGTTTGAAGCTTGCTTAACATTTTCCAGTACTTACCACAGTCACAGCTTTTCACCTGGTTGTTGGACAGGTCATCATCATCATCAAGCGAAAAAGCTGCCGTGTTAAGTCCAAACAGTGTGTCGAACAGAAACCGTCCATTTCGGCTGAAAAGCTCCGTATCATTCCACAGCGCGCTTCCTTCTACTTGGCTCACATTTCCAGCAAACACTAGTGTCGCCAATACCGTACAAATGATCAATCTGCTGATCAAGGGAATATTCATTTCCGGATGCATTACTCTGTGCATGAAATTATCTTATTAATTCTGCGTTCCACCTCAACACTAGTCCAGTTGCCTTCTTTAAGCTTCTGTCCTCATGTACTCGTGGCCGTGTGTGTGCTTGTACGATGTTTTCGTTCCTGTGCCCACAACATCTGCGGTCAGTACACTAGCCGTTTCCTGCGCCGTTGCAAACCGTACTGTTCACTATGCTTTACTATTTTATCTTTCACTCAACGTTTCACTTACACGCTGTTGCTGTAGTCCGTGTTTACACGATTCATAATCTCATTTCACTTTCTTCTGCTCTCGGCAAGGCACGACGTCGGCACGGGGAACATTATTTAACATCAGTTTAGCCCGCATCCGCTTTCCTCCCTCACTGCACCACGTCGGATGAGCTTGGGTACGACACACAGACCGGACCCGCGTCAGCGACACCAGCCAGTGGGTAAGCTCCTAGCCGCTGACTACTGATGATGGACGGATAATGGCGTAGTTTTCTTCTTTTTCACTTTCATTCGACCAATCACTGTGTTGCTCGACCGTCTTCGCTAGCTTCACATTCGCACTTCTCACGCATTGGCGCTTGTTTTAATGTTTTCACCCCAAGGTACATGAATCAATCTACAGTAGCAACTCACCACTAGCGCTGTCGAAATCGAGAGTGAAAAAGCACCTGGTAGCAGAGGGATCTCGAAGGGAAATTAATCTCCCGTGTGTGATATAATGAAAGGAATCTCGTAGTCCGTGCCATCCCCAACCCCTAAAAGCATCGTCTTTCTCGAACTCCAATGACGCTGCTGCCAGGGAAGCTAAACAACTCGCACCGGAACTACACTAGCCAGCACACGTTAGGAGACACGATTTCGGGCATTTTGTTTCGAATACTTCGTGACTCTTGTTTCGATAGACTTCATTAGCTGCGTAGTGTCGATCGACGCGCAACACAGCAGCGCTATTCACTCCTAGTACGTTCGGAGTAAAGGTGCCCACCGCAGAAAGTGCAAGACGTTCCAGTCTGCGTGATTACAAGGCAATAGGAAAAAAAATCACTGCCTTGAACCTGCGTAAAACCCAGACAGTGCGACATGCGTTGCCCTAGGCGATCCGGGTGTATGAATGAGGGTCTTCTCTGCTGGTAAATGGTCATATCCGCTTGGAAAAGTGCACTGCAGTGAAAGGCTTTCTCGTTTATCTGGTGTCTGCAGTGATTTGTGGGCATGTGTGCTAAAGTTCACCGCTCTCATTAGGAAGACAAGTGTTACAGGTTATTTAAATTTCTTAATCTGTGGCTGATAGAGTTTTTACAATTTATATTTTAATGCAAGTAGTATAAGCTGCAAGATAGTGCAATTGTTTCCTTTCACTGGCAAGAGCAATAAATGGATCGCTCAAGATATGCAATCTGGCAATTTAGATCATAGTGAAGTACAAACACAATATATTTTTATTTCATTGCTCTCCTATGAAAAAAAAATTATAAGAGCACAACAGTATTCATCACTTTTAGCAAAACTTTCAAAAAAGAACCAACATCGCTTACGCACTCCGGTCCACACCATTTGCAAATTTAGATAATTTCCAATCTTGACACACTTTTGCGCTGATATATTTTCGTATTCAAACAGAAACAAAACCCACATTCACAAAACCCTCTCTCGGTGGCCTCAAATCTTGCCTCACCCACATTTTTGGCCAATGTTTTTGAAAATTATAAAGAAAGTTTATGTGACCGCTTTCGGATCGGATCACCTATGCGATGCGTTCGAAAACCTGTCCAAAGCATGCCGACACCTTGGGCTCCAATATGGGAACGAAATCTATAACACACACACACACTCCGATTCGGTTGAATCTACCAGATCATCCGTAAATTTCGTTAATGTTTTTGGGTTGCACGGGTTGAGCGATTATGGACTTTACTGGCCACGGTGTGTATATGATCACGCGTTACCTTCTCCAGCGAGGTCCTTGCGAATACGAATTTAAACTACGCCACGCACAACTTCTGTTGGAAATGCGCACTATCACGCGGACGGTTGAAAGTGAAATGACTCAAACCCGGACACGCACTGCTCGGCAAAAAATGTTACAAACTGTAGCCAACCCTCCATTGGCTTCGTAGGAGGCTGTCGCACTGGTTGCATTTCCAAGAACTGGTAAACTGTTTTTTTTTTTTTCGGTACAATTCCTCTTAAGCTCCTGGACGCCCATAACGAATGGTCCGATTTAGTGATCGATGAAATAAACAATTTCGCAAACGATTGTGGAGGTACGAATCAGCATTGCGGAACATAAAACGCTACCGACCGGGCTGTCACCAACCCGAAATGGTTATGTAAATGTTTCCGCACTGCAAGCTGATTGGCCCACGCTGATATTATTGAACACAATTCACCACACTCACCGCATCGGGGTTTCACGGAACGTGACGAATGTTAAACTTTAACTGCACACAGTCTCCATACTGAGTTCGGTAACGGGCGCACTATGGCAATGCAACGCTGCTGCAACTGACTCACGGTTGGATCTATCAAATACCGTGCTGGGTGATCGATTTTCCATTCGTTACTTTACTAGTGTGATAATTTGTGGCTAAATTTGTTTCTCACCCACTCCACATTCAACGATGTCCACTGAATGAAATGCACTTGATTAAGTTGCTAAATCGTACTAAAGGCCTAGTGCATGCTCCCTTAACGTACTTAGGAGCTTGTGCAATATGTTCTGCTCAGTGCACCATGAATGGCCTTGACTGTAAGACTTCCTTCGCTACAATGGCGCAGGATTGAACACCGAAGAAACTACTTTCATTTTTCACCATCATCCACCGGGCATCGCGAGAGGGCACCCAGCTGGAAGACGTTTCGTGAGAGCAGCAAAGCATCGGGCAGGGCTTCTTAGTTTCGTTTGAAAATTGAAATACATCAACACTCAAGATGTTGGGATGTTTTGTCAACACCTTCTATTCTGCTGTTAGATGACAATTATATGATTTTTTAATATATTACTTACTACACTCTCTGTAAATAAACGGCTTCGGGTATACAAACGGTTGTAATATTTATGAATCAATGACTACAATCCAATCCCACGACCAGTGCTCTTAAGCTCATTTTTTTAACGGTTTTTATCATCATCATATCAATGCTTATCATAGTTTAGTGTCACTCTATATAGCGTTTGTGGAGTTACCACACACCATCAACTATGCCAGTGTTAATCACAAGAAATGAGTAAGCGTACCGCAATATCACAAACCAGAAAATGAAGGAGACTCTCTATGATTATTAATATGATAAAACAATACTTCAACTATTCAAAGGTTTTAAAATTGAAACATGAACTACAATAAACCATTAGCGGTGACTCACGAAGAAGCTATGATATTGATCACAATCCTTGAATGATACGATTGATACGAGCATGGTGCAAGTAAACCCTGTAAAGTATAAACAAGCGGAGAATTCAGCAAGAGACGAGACAGCATGTGTGCGTTGGTCAACACGTGACAGGGTGACCGGAGAAAGACAGAGAGAGAGTGGTAAATCATGACCGTCGAAGAGAACTGGTCCGGCTGACGGCGCAGGTGTAGATTCACTTTCATTTTCTCTCCTAATCAATAGCATTTCGTTGGTTTGCTAGTGGATGTTCCATCGCATAGTCGCTTTCTACTTCAGTGCGCGTGCATTATTTGACCATCGTCGATCGGATATATCGAATGATCGATGGCTGCTGTCAGTGCGCTGCTGTCAATAACTCACGTCGTCAATTTTCTTGTCATCCTCACACTGGAGTCAAAACAGTCAATCGACAATATTCTGCCTGCTTTGCTTCTTTGTCAGTGTTTATTATCTGCAATTTGAACTCGAATTACAACAAGCCAATGCTTCCTCACCTTACACACTAATAGTGACAGCCGTTGTTACAGCTCTTACATGCTATGGTTTCTTGTGACTAGAAAACGAATAAGTTATCAACATTAAACAGCTGTTCCGCTTTGTCGCGTTCGCCGGCATTCCTCTTAAAACCTTCGTGCAATATCCTTCGGTGGGCAGATACATTCGTCGGCAAGCTTCTCATGAATCCACGGCAAGTAGTTGACAATACGCGTGTAGATACCGGGCAGATTCGGACGAGCGCATCCCCGTCCCCACGAAACAACACCAATGACTTCCATGCTGCCAAACAGACCCATCTTATGCATCGGACCACCGCTATCACCCTGGCAGGCATCCTTTTGGCCATCGTGGTAACCGGCGCACATCATGTTGGCTGAGATCTTCTTACTTCCGTAACCGGCGTCCAAACACTGCTCCTGCGACCAGATTGGAACCTCCACCGAACGTAACGTCTTGGAGGGTGCACGCTTCTCTTCGATTCGTCCCCATCCGGCGACCACCCCGATAGATCCGGTGAAATCCATTATACCTGCAGAAAAGCAACACACCAAATGGCAATCGTTATTGATCAATTAGCCCTCACTAATAGACCCAGCTGCACATTTACTTCCGTCCGGCAGGCAAGCTGGCTGTATGGTGGGCCCATAGCGTAATGGTTTATCGAGTTCGAGCAGCGCAATGTCGTTGTTGAACGTGAAGATATCAAAGTCCTCGTGGTCAATGATCTGCTTCACCCGACGAAGCTCGGTATAATCCTTGGCAATGTTGTGACCTCCCAGGTAAACCTGTGCCAAGAAATGGAACCAAATGAACCAAACGAGTGAAAGATGCTTTCTGTATCTCCTGCTCAAACACTAACCCTGATCTCGCTTGGTTCGAACGAGTTCACGCAGTGTGCGGCCGTGACTAGAAAATTGCGGGAAACGACAGACGCTCCGCAGTACAGCTTGCCTTGCCGGAAGAGACCAGCCAACCATGGGAACTGGTGCGCAGTGGTTTCGGCGCCTCCAACGATGCGATTAGTGCGTCCACCAACACCGCAAACTGGAAGAAGAATTAAGTGCCTTCTTTAAACTGGATGACTGTAAATGAGTTTATACGCAAACTTAAATTTGTAATTCGGTAATATTATTGGTAAGCTACAGTACACAACAACAAACACTTTCAACTTTGCAGTTCTGCTTTCATCCGCTCGGGGTTCGCAGTGGCACTACAATTATTAATGGTGGGACTGAGATGCTCACAACTCCACATGAACCTATCTACATACACATATGCATCCGATCAGATATCATTGCATTCGTGATCAGCAGTTCGGTAATGTGTGCGCTTAACCTAAATTCGCTAGCCTTTTTCGTCTCTCCGTTTTTCACAGCTACACCGTTCAAACGCGCGTCGTCGGGACCGGAAAAAAGGTACACCAAAACATAGACAACATTTTTCACACAACGCCACCCAACGTGCCGATTGCGAACGATATAAATGACCGGCATTTAAAGGAAACATCTTCAGCTTCGTTTAATCGAAGCGAAAGTGAAACCTGCGAACAGTTTTCTTTGAGGTCTGTCTGTCGCGTTATTACCTTTTTACCTCACCCCCTCCCCGGGTTACCCTTTCGCAACCATCACAATGAGCATTTTCCATTCGAAAAAAGCGCGCAGTACACCAATTGTAATGATTTGTTACGCAACGTGTCTGTGGCGCATCGGTCACAACCGAAAAATTATGCACTCCTGCACGGCGTCCTGCGAAATATGTTACGATGCACTTTGCCACCCTGGCAGATGCACTCCGCCCAGCGAGTTGTTGTTTACAATTATCGTGTTAACCTTTCACTTTTATCCGAAGGCAGTGTGCGGTTGGACGGTGCACTTTTCGCGCAGATTGCCACTCCCTGCACTCTGTTGCGGCTCTTTCAACTCACCACAATCACAGGAATCGCTACTGTTGTTGACAGGAGCGGCCAATAATGGGGCAGCCAGCATCGCCAACATCAGCACCCAAATTGCCATTGAGCGCACGGACGAGGCTCGTTTCATTATTTTAGTAAATTTAAAAATAAAAACACCAAACACTACGCACTGAACCAAACAGGACACTCGCGATAGAACGAACGACTATGAGAGACTTGTACGACCGAACAGACGACGAAAGGATCGCGTTGCAGATTGAAGCTGTCAGTCGACACCGGAACTCACTGGTTGTTCTGGTGTTGCTGTGCTACTACGATAGAGGCTTCCTGCGTTGAAGCTTCTTGTGGCTCTTTACGCAATGTTCTGTGACTGACAACAGTAATCTGCGTGGCTTTTATATGCACAACTTTTCGAATCGGATTCAGAAGGTTCAGGAGACAATGACGACGCGCGCGGGACGTCGTCGACTACCTTGGCGCGCTCCGACTCGAGTGATCGAACTCGTGTCAATGTGGTGTGGGCCCTCTTTGTTTTGCAATGCAGTGCGTTCCTACAGTTGTTGTTCCCTTCCGTACAGTGCGGTCTGATCTCGAGCCGTCGTGGTCGTCGTCTTCTTCGGTAACGAGAGTAGTAGAGGTCGTACGCGATAAGGGTGCGGATGCGCCTGTATTGCGGCTGCGGGTACCCGAACTATGCTCTGCCGATGCGCATTGGGCCGCATGCATACACACACATCCACAGCAACCGTTTTCGTCGGTGCACCTGTCTCTGTGTCAGCGTGCCGTAGCGCTCGCGACATAACCACCACATCTCATCGAGACTGTCCCCCGGGATGATTACGGTGGACAATTACCTCATAGTGCGCATGGAAAGTGAGAGTGCGTGCCCTTGGTTCTACTAACACACATTGTGCCGATGGCTTCCTTACTCTTGTGGTGGTCGTGCTTGCATCGCTTACATCGCCGATAAGCGCGACGCACCATGCGCGCGCTCAAACCCACGTGCGAGGGAGAAGGCCAGTGTCAGAGATCGATTCAAGGGTGGGGATGAGCAGAAGGGAAGGGAGAAACGGGAACAGTGAGAGCAGTCGAGGCATTGGCCATCTTGCTCACCGATGTAGTAGTAGTAACAACAATTGGTTCGACAATGTTCGGCAATTTGGCTGTAAACTACCATCGTCACCGTCACGTTAGCCAGCATTGGCATCGTTACTTCGTCTGTTTGTTTACTTTCCGCCACCTCCTCTTCCGCGAAAGGTACCCTTAAACGTCTCTTACTCTCTCCCTCCGGCTTAGGGCATACCGAGTTCATGATATCGCGGTCGGTGTTTTTCAAAGTGAGAAGTAAAACAATGCAGAGAAGCAATAACCCTTGGCGCATGCAAATCACGTTGCACTTGTGCATCGTTGCATCGCTATTCTTTTTTGGAAGGCTCTTACTTTTTTCATACTATTTGTGACCTACCGCCATGCTCAATAAGTCGATATATCATATCTGGTAATCACTGTTTACCGAGGACGCTTAGAATCCTTGAGAGCAACCTTCAAGGAATGTGCTTAATTGGTGTTTCAAACCTTCATTTTAAACTCTAACATTTTTTAACATATTTTATTATGTCTTAAGTAGTGTAGTCTCTGTTGAACAAAGGTTAAATATTCCACAAAGTTGTAAGAACACCCGTCATGTAAATTTCCCCTTATCTAATACAGCTTGCTTTGCTCCCAGGTGGTTTGGTTCCAATTTTAAGAATTTCGTAATCGTCGTCCTCTACTGCTTGATTGCACAATACGTTCAATGGTACGCCGCTTCGATAAGATCCGAAACCTTCTCTGCCAGTAACCCTGACCTATCTACCATCTGGTGGAATCGTTTCCCTCGGTCGACTACTGTCAATACTACACGAAAACTTGACTTTGACCAAACTCGATCAATCACTCTCTTTAATAGCCTAATGGTACGTTTACCATTAAACGCCTACAGGAACAAAACTTATACAAGCGTAATGGAGCAAGATCAAGTGCTCGTACATTACCTGCGCTGTGGAGCAAGCGCTGCTCGGAACGTAACGCATTACTACGTAACGTTCGTTTCGATGTCACAATGTGTGGCCAAAGACTTCAACTCATAATATGGTATTAAAATTTCTCGTGTATGCATTATTGTCATTTTCTTTCCACTCATACCATTCTTGCAATTCAACACTAACACTCTTATTTATGGGTTCAATTAATAATATATGAATCAAATTATTTTCTCCATTACCTCCATAAATTCATACCCTTATGCAATACAAAAATGCCATCCATACAATACACCATTAACCCTCATGGAGTAGCGTTCATCATGCGTACCCTACCACACACCTGTGTGACATCTTTTCGAACTGAACTTGAACAACGTTACAAACTTCATACGTTACTCACCTTTCCGGTGAATACGCGCATTTGGCGCATTAGGAAATGCAGATGATGCTGACATTCAACTGGTTTTGGGGGGATGCAAACCTTGAAATCGCATTCATATCGCAGCCTTCAACCACAAAACCCTCTGCAGTGGCAGAGGACAGCATCGTGGGTGCGATCGTGCCCGAAGTTCAAGGATGATATCCCGCCACATCATTGTAAGTGAATGCTAATGGACGAGTGAGAGCTGATTCATTCCTTCCGTCAATTACCTGACAAGACACCAGCGTGAAGCTGAGGGTGGATGGTCCTTGACCGGCGGAAGAGTGCGGTGCTGCGTAATGGGTGGCGTTGAATCTTCCGAGCGCTAATGAGGCGGCCCACAGATTTGAGCCCAATTACTGTTCCTCACGCGACACACTCATTCACTGCTGGGCAGTAGGGCAATAGATCTAGATCAGTAGAGCATGCTGATCACTGTGAGTAATTAGCATGATTTGGAAAGGTTTAAAATAAATACGATTTCTGCTAACCTCTATGAAGCTCAGAGATACAGGACGGAATAGAGAACAAGAGCGCGAGACAACAATATTATTTAACGAAAATACTACATTGCCCTGTACACATGTTGCTGTGCTAATCGATTTGTTGCAATTTAGCTTATCTTTACAGTCAATTACTGCAAAATATCGGTCATTGATTCTAGAATAACACCGGATGCAAGGTAAATGACGCAAAGTTGATGTACCGCAAGTTCAAGACCATTTGATCGTTGAACTCGCGATATCTCGTCCAAAGACAACATTGTCAAACCCCGAACCAGTTTGTAGCATTGCCTTCACAAAACTGACTCATTCGAGCGAACGTATTTCTTTCTCCGAAAAACACGCTAAAGATAAAATAAACGTCACCCATCCGATCGTAACTCATTCCACTGCGCTGTAGAATGCGGGTGCGCTGAACCTGAAATGAGATTTTTTAACACCTTGTACAATGTTCAATGCTTCCCGGTAGGTAATGTACTTCGACAGAATGCCGTCGCACGAAGGTGAGAAATGATCCTTCATAAGGAGCTTTCACCTTTCCACGAGGATACATCCTCAACGCGATCGCGATCAAGTGCAAGTAAACGGTATATTTAAATAAACTCACGCACGGGGACATACCCCCTTACTTGGACCCGGCTTATACACGGGCTGTCTCACATCAATTAGCCGTACTTGCATCCACAAACAATTTCTTTCTCGCTGGACTTGGCACCATGGACCATGTTGTTCCGTTTCAGGTACGTCGTTTATTGGGCATCCCCCAAACAAACCATTACTTCACTTGCACGTACACGCGTCTCTGGTATTGAAGTTAATCCAGGAAATGAATCGGTTCACTCGCGCATATATGCCCGGAAATCGGGGCTGTGCACATCCGAAGCCCCATGAAACGACGCCCGCAATCACGAACCGGTTTGCTTCGGCATCAAACACATGCATTGGACCTCCACTATCGCCTTGACAGGAATCTTTGCCGCCCTCGGGAATCCCAGCACACATCATGCGATCGTTGATCTGGAACCGGAAGTATTGTGTTTGGTTGTGGCACTCTTCATTGGCCAGAATCGGGACGTGCACTTCCTGCAGGCGCATAGGGAACGTCCCATCGCCAAGCTTGCCCCATCCAGTCACGATACCCTGCAAATAAAAGGATAAGAGCGTAAGCATCAGCTGGTATTGTCCATTGGGAGAGAAAGTTTACGGTCTGACCTCCTGTCCTGCGTACGTATTGCCTTCCGGTGGCAAGCATACTGGTACTATCGTTTCGCCAAGAGGAACCGGTTCACTCAGTTTCAGTAGCGCAACGTCGTTGGTAATGAACACAAGCACGTTCAAGAACCAGTTGGTCATTATGTAGGACACCTTCCGCTCGAATGAATCCTCCTTGGGTACGGTGCGATCGTGCATCAGCAACTTCACACGGAAAAGCGACCGATCGCTACCAAACACACAGTGTGCCGCCGTCAGGACATACCGATCGTTGATCAGGGATCCTCCGCAGATGAACCGGTTGTTGTAATAAAGTGCTGCCATCCACGGATAATGGCCGATCTCAGCTTCATGACCTCCGACAATCTTTGAGTTGTTCGTGCCCGTACCACAAGCTATGGAAGATGACCAAATAATTACGCTAGTAGACACGCACGGCCGCACTGTAGGTACTCTCACCTATGTACTACTCACAGCAGGGTGGACAGTTGCGAGGCGCTGCCCGGTAGGCAAATACGCTAAAGATCGGCATACCGAAGACGGTCGTGATCCAACTCCACACGCCACTGTTCAGCAATGGTGCCTTTCCAATGAATCCGTTCGGATCGATCATCAGACTTTCGTTCCAAGCAAATCTTCCCGGTGCGGTTAGGTTCTCGTTGGTGAAGTCTCGAATATGGACCGTGCTATTGATTTCGCTGGCCATCGCGTCGGTATATACACTTTGCAACACCAAACACTGCACGACCAGGAAGAGCGCCGAACGAAACGCCATCTGCGCGACGAATTTGAACTTGAACTAAAAGTCCTCGCGTGTCCAAGTAGTCGCCAGTGCTGGCCAGTACCGTTGCCCAGTGTGGTGTCGTCTTCAGCACTTTCTCTCCCATCTTGCAATATCAGACTGTCGCCTACCTTGTCGCACTGGCGTTCGTAGCTTTCTTCTCGTGCTGACGTGAGCTGTGTACTGTTTACTAAGTTTCGGTACATTTTACGCCTGTGATCTAACACAAATACTTCAACAGCTAGGAGAAAATTTGGTGACACCATTGAGTTGGAACTGGTCTATTTCATGCTAGCGGAACTTAAAAAACATTCTTTTTCCAGTCCGTTAAGTCTCACGCATGGATTTATGAACAGGTCGTTAATCGGATTGTGACAATCATGCTCATGCTATCATGCTGTGATATCTATGCAAAAGTATAAACCTGCCGATGCTGAGAGGAAAGAAAGAAGCACACATTTCAGATGGTTTTCACTTTCACAAGAAAACACTGAATAAAGTAAGAACTCGCTAGAGTGAAAGTTCCATTCGCGTAGGTGTTATATACACCTCTTTAATATCCCCATTTCTTTTAGTCCGAGAAACACTGTTGCTTTTTTAAAAATTTGTATAATTTGCATACAATCTGATACTTATAATTAAGTTCACATTTCCGCCTTTACAATTATGTCATGATTGGATATTGGATGAGATTTTTTATGATGAGGTTTTTATTAAATTAAAATAACAGTAGACTGAAGTGTACTGGTTATCAGCATGGAATATGTTTCTTTTCATGGTGTTATGATGCAACATTAATTATATGAAACTTTAAACTTCAACACTATTATGCTCCTTTCTTTGATCAGCTACGTGTATTTACATGACGGATCTGTTTCCATCTATAGGATAGTGTACATGTATAAAATATTAATCACATGTACATGATTTTTTGTTCTCAAATCGGATTCATATAAAAAAAAATCAGTTATTTTCTGGTTAAAATCGGATAAACCCTTATTGGAGGACCCAAGCAATTCTGACGCGCAATATCAGTCATTAGATCCTCCCTTCGCTCCACCAACAGCAACCAACTTCTTTCAACTGTATCTTTGTCTTCTTGCTAATCTTACCCATTTGCACTCAACATTACCCGTTTCATGCAATTATTTTAGAACAATGTACATTTGTGTTTTCCTCATAACAACGGGCCTACAGTGAATACCTAGTAACAGCCGCGTAGATCGTGATAATATTAATGAAAACTGCTCAGACCTTCATTAAATTGTTACTGTGTGTCATTTGCCATTTTCTCCATGTTCATAGTGCAAACAAATTCCAGCCACTCCCTTCTACCTTCAACCCCCTTGCCCCCTGTTCTCCCATATGATTTATTGGGTGATTTAAAATATCCAAATAGACATCATTTGAGTTCTTTTCAGACAACTTCATTTGTTCGCGCCGATAGTTCGCTATTTATCCCATCCCACGCCAGCATGCATGGCGCAACTCAACATTCATGACTGCAGCTGCATTTAGTAATTACGGTTCGTAACAATGGCCTTCCGTTGACAGCAAACTAGAATCACGCTTCGGAACGCTCACAGGTGCACGCATCTCGGGTGTTAGACCTAATCCAGTTCAAGTAACGAGACACCCGCGTGTAGACTCCGGGATAGTTGGGCCGAGCGCATCCCTCGCCCCAAGACACTATGCCGACCAGTTCGCGGAAATTGCTGTCCCCAACGTTTAGCGGTCCGCCACTGTCCCCCTGAAACGTTAAAATTTTCCATGTACTTTCTCGCTATTGCACTACCACCGATATGTTAATTCTCGCACCTGGCATGCGTCACGTCCGCCTTCAGTATATCCTGCGCAGAGCATATTGTCGGTAATGCGTGAAGCACGATAACTGGTCTTTCGGCACTGCATGTTAGTAATGATGGGTACGATGGCCTTTTGCAAACCTTTCGATAAGCTACCGTTACCGAGCTTACCCCAACCGATCACAGTGCCATTCTGACCTGCAAACGTTCTTCCGGAGACAGGCAGACAGATTGGAACGAAGTTCGCACCTGCATCAACTGGTTGCTGCAGTTTGACCAGCGCAATGTCATTGTTAAACGTGTCCAAGCTAAACCGTTCGTGGCCGTAAAGTTTGCCGATGGTGCGAGTAACCATCTCCCCGTGCTCCACATCGTACAGCTTCGCGAGCAGCTGTTGGGGCGTAAAGTTCAACACACAGTGTGCCGCAGTCACAATGTACCGATCGTTGATCAAAGAGCCCCCGCAGTAGAACGCACCCCGGTACAACAGCATCACTATCCAGGGGTATTCTTTCACATCGGCTGCATCTCCTCCTACGATCCTCGAGCTTGTCTTGCCGCGGCCGCACGCTGTAGAGCAGAGAAAGTTTTTCGGAAGCAAATAATCTCATGACAACGGAGCTTCAACATTCACATACGTACAGCACACCGGACAGTCACGTGGTGGAGGCTTCAACGTAGAAGTGACCGGCGTTTCCCCGCCAAAGCTTGGAGGCCTGTAGTTCAGCACGGTGGATAGCCAAGCCAGTAGAGGGTTTTTTACACGAAACCGGTTATCACTGGCAGTGCTTATCATAATCGGCGTCACATAGATGTCATAATTGATTCGGTTGTGTTCCTCATCTTCTCGCTTGTTGGAGACATAGGACAACGTCAGAGCATTTACCAACATGACAGGAGACAAAACAAACTTACGCCAAACACCAAACACAACACACACAGTTCCGTCCATAGCACAACCTTCAGCAGCTTCATCTTCTCTCTTGGAACAGAACCGTCACTAAACGACAACAAACTTACCAAAGCTGGTCCGCACACAGAACTGGTGATCGTCCAAAAAAGAGCTCACCGGCAGCTCGACACTTCCGCATCCTCGCACGGCGCAACACTATCGCTCACTGGCTGCGTTTTTGACTGTGACCGTGCACATACTTCGCGTGGAATCGGTGCCTGATCTCCCGTCCCGTGTCTCACACAAACTATGCCGATGCTGCGGGGGAGGGAACGACTGACCGGTAACGCTATTGTGAGATTATCATGCGCCGTGTTTGGGCGCAGACGCGAAACGGCATCATTCCAAAACCCCCAAAGTCCTCGTCAGCTTCTCCCAATGTCACCCGACACCCGGTTTACGGGTAGATGAAGTGTAAAAATCACCTACAATAAATAAACGGGAACATACGTGGTACAAACAAACAATAAGAAATGAAACTGACAAAAATAATTAAAGAAAGCACCTCGCCTTTCCAACTCATTTCCACTTCCTGCTTCTATCAGGCTCTCCTTGGCTGGATTCGTGCAACGATCACACTCACGTCCTTCTGCTGTCACCTCACACACTGGCACTATTAAGCTGCGGTGTCGCGCCTTCGCACAAAGCAGTGAACAATAGTATGGAGCAATGGTACTAGCAAGTGAAAGCGTATCAGAATCGAAGCAACCGGCCGAGTCGGGCGGTGAAGGAAAGAGGTTTAGTTGTCACCCAGCGATACATCCATGCATGTATTCGTAATCAGATGTGTGTGCGAAAGTAAATGGATATATTGAATGAAATATCTTATACGACACGTTTCCTTTCCGTTTTATTTGATTTGAGTTACAGTCAAGAGTGGAAGGAAGTGTCAAAGTACATTCGTTCCATTTTGATTAAAAAGGCTTGCGAAAAACACTACTTTTGGCTACGTTTTGACTATCTATGTACTAAAAATTACTCGCGCTTTACAGTAATTGTAATATTAACTGCACAGAACAGCAGATAATAGATCTCTTATCAGATTTTGTTTCTTTTATCGTTTGAAATTATTAGATCTTTACTACTTTCTGCATTCAATTGATCTGTTTATTATTGATCTTATATATCAGTGTTATAAAAAATATATATATGTGCTATAAAATATAAGAAAGCTACTGTTTGTTAACGCTGATGGTGATATAGGTTTAATCCATTTCGTATGTTGTAATGAGTAATATACACTGCCCACTGTAAGAGAACAGTTAACCTGTACAAATGACACTAACTAATGTTGTTACATCTCGTTACTGCGCATTTGAGCTCATGTTGGTTTTATGATTATTGCCCTGACTGGACAATCATTTGCAGGATGGTGACCATTCTGGTGGGATCTTAAGCCTTAATCCGCGAAATGTTACAAGCAGAAAACGATAATTTATGCACAAACTAGCGGTACATTTCACCACCAGACAGAACCGGTTAAGTGGTCCAGCCAATTCAGTCCGTCCGCGCTCCTTCCAACACTTAAAGTCCCTCCGTCCAACCCTGACCGTGAGGCATGCTACTCTTCATTCACCCAGTGCGTACGATCGTGCTGCGGATCGCTTGGTTGCGTTAGCAGTATCAACAGCGGTACTGGTCGAGGAAAGTAAAGACCTGATAAACATACACAAAAGCAGACGCGACGAAAATAAACAACAAAAATAACAGTCTAGGCAAGAAGGACCTGTGAACGCTACTGCGGATGTGACAAGTTCAAGACCACGACTTTGGGGTACGGACGATGAGCTTTCTTTGCCAAACATTACACCTAGCCGCAACACAACACCTCACCAGTATTCCACAGCTCCAGGGGTGGAAGTCGGTTAACACCAGCTGCGGCTGCGCCTGCCTAGAAGGGTACTTTCGAAATGGCCTGCAAGCTTAACCCGCTAAACGACCTGGAAGTCCCACAAACCAGCTACCAACTGGAGCAAGTGGTCTGAAGACTGAATCATCAGCTGTGTGCCAGTGTGTGCCAGAAGGGCTCTCCTATCTCGCAGTCTCGCGCTGTGGTCGTGTCAACAGACGCCGCGATGTGGTCAGGTGTGGCGAGATTCACTCGACAACGTTTAGTTGTGTACGATCTTGCATCGCGACTAGAGCGATCGCCACCGGTAGCCGGTTAAACAGTTCTGCTCCTTTCCAAACCTACAACAACACTACCAGCGTGGAAAACTCCGGACACTGCTGAACAAGCAGTTCAAACCGTTCGGAAGACCAAGTTTTACCCTAATCGAGCTAACTGTCAACTCAAACCAACCGGCCAAACACTCGGTGACGCTCAATTTATATGCAAAGTACATTCCCTGACAGTGAATTCCACAATTCGATCCAGTGAGAGTCGTACCCGCACTTAAGCACACAGTGGTCAGAGTAACGTTTACCACCAGCCAGTCAACAGGACAGTCGTACGGCAGGCAAAAAGAAAGTTTAAAACGTCGCTTCAAAAGCGGTCTGCGCCAAACCAGTGCAAACCTTTAATGCAGTGCTTCCATGCACTTCTTTGTAGTGGCATGCAACTGTCAATCCTGCTAATGGTTGGCCTGTTCTTTCTCAGTGACCCCACTGCTGGTGGACGTGTAAGTTTCCTGAGCCCCGAGAATCGGGTTACCCATTGCCTTACCCACACTTCCACCCTATGAAAGCGAATCATCGTCGTGGTGAACTCGTTTTCAAGCCATCGGTTTTGGGAGATCATAAATATACGTCCGGTTGTGAGTGTGTGAAAAGATGAGTGCCTACACCAAAACAACGTATCAGGAGTTCAACAAACTTTTTAGCTACGCAACGAAAAGCTCGTGCAAACCGGAACAGCGGGACCGAGAGCAATAGAACCGTGTATCTGCTCCCAAATTCAGCAACTGGTTTTCGAAACGAATGAAAAAATGTTAAAAAAAATGGAGGCCATGCCAAGATTATGCATGTTTCTCCTGTTCTTTTGGTGGAATCCAGAAAAAAATGACCATAAAACAACGTACATGCTCCTTTCCATTTCCAGTTTTATTCATTGGAAAAAGTGTAGTGTTTTTATTTTTTGTTAGTTTTTATCAAAAATAGTTTCGTTTTCGGTCGTGCAGCAAACATGGAAAATTAGCATTTTTTTCTAATCATATTTTGGATGCTAATCATTACACTTTTAATAATTTTATACATTTTCATGAGTTTTTCTGTCAACCTAACATTGATCCCTTCTTAAATACTCTTTATTGTGTTAAGAAAGTTTGCAAATGAATATTATTACTTTTATATTCAAGAAAATGGATTCTAACTATTATTGCTATACTTGTGTTCGTTGAATACATAACCTTATACTTCTATTAAATGATTAAGCAAATTCATGTGTAGTATAAGTTATATTGATATCTCGCACTTATTGTCTTTAATTCTTTAAGATCGCTGAAGAGAAGCAGGCTATAGATTTTCCAGGTCAGGGACAGACGGAAAAAAATAATCCCTTCATCGAATGGTTGGCTGGACTGATAGGTACTACTACCACACCACCTCCAGAAAATCTCACTCCACCAGAATCCTGCCCAACATGTAGTAAGCATAGGCATCCTGCCCAAAATGCCCAAAATCCGAACTTGCTCTCACGATTGACATCTCGTTGGATCTTTCAGAATGCGGCAGAACGAATCGACTTACCCGTATTGTCGGTGGACAAGAAACTCAAGTTAACCAATACCCGTGGATGGCAATGTTGCAGTACTCGGGTACATTCTACTGCGGTGGTTCACTGATCAGCGATCGACACGTTCTGACGGCAGCTCATTGCGTACACGGGTTCAACCGGAACAAAATCAGCGTTGTCCTGATGGAGCATGATCGCCTCTCGACGACCGAATCGATGACGATGGTCTCTAAGGTATTGCGTGTGATCGAACATAATGGTTACAACTCTAACAACTACAACAGTGATATTGCAATCCTTCGGTTGGTCACTCCAATGAACATTGACGAAAAGCTTCGACCCGTGTGCCTACCAACGCCGAAGAAACCCTTCAGTGGATACGATGTACGTACGGTTATTGGTTACGGTTCATTGGTTGACACTCATAGAATATATCGGCACTTACTTCTTATCTCATCTCGCAGGGTATCGTAACAGGATGGGGGGCAACATCGGAAAACGGAGCTATTTCCACAAACCTGCAGGAAGTGACGGTTCCAATCATGTCGAATGCTGATTGCCGGAAGACGGGTTACGGACCCAACCGCATCACGGACAATATGCTGTGTGCCGGTTATGACGAAGGAAAGAAGGACTCCTGCCAAGGGGATAGCGGAGGTCCGTTGCACGTCATCAATCAAAATAGCACGGACAATGTGCACCAGATCGCGGGCATCGTGTCTTGGGGTGAGGGTTGCGCTAAACCCAATTACCCTGGCGTGTACACGAGGGTGAACCGGTTCGGGACGTGGATTCGTTCCAATACGGCTGATGGCTGTTACTGCAGTGAAGACTAAATCACAAATGGCAACAATTGTCTAATGTAACACTTGAAACAACGAAATAAATCTAAAATGTTAAATCTCTGCTTGGTGCCTGGTAGAGATTATTCTCCGGACAAATCGGTGCTGTTCCAAGAGCCTCCATCATTGCAAGACAGTTTTTGATGAAAATAACCAGTTTCCTTTCTTCTTGCACTCACATACACACATATTATTCTTTGAATAACTGACAGAATGGTGCCATGCACATCTTTTGCGGCAACAGTTTCTCTTCTGGATCGGTATTGAGTACTTTTCTTTATGTGTTAAACATTTCCGGCATAAAAGCGCTCATAAAAGCTCACGGGTCAACATTCTTAGGACGTATTTGGAGAAATTCGGTTGACAAAGCGTTAGCTATGGCGTTCTTTACCGCTCTCTTCCTTATCTGTTCTTCGATTTTCATTCGCGGACAAGAGGTATTCATGTTGCAGCAAACATTCATTCCTGTTTCTACATTCAATAACCTTCCATCTCTGCTTTTGCATGCCACAGATAAGCGATTCTGTCCCATTAAAGCCCACCGCTGTCGAATCACCATTGAAAAGTCTAATTGCCACTTATCTGTCAATTCAGCAGAGTCTCGATGCGAAACACAATCGTGCTAGTAATGAGACAAGAATCAAGCCCACTTTATCCATTTTCCATGATTTTGCACTACAGCTACAGAATTCGAATCGCACTTCTAACCTTCACAAACCTGTAGTATCGGACAAGCCTGTACATGATGAGCAGCAGTCGTCGAGCTTCGGACCCATCCAGCACGGATTTAGTAACATTCTGCAGGTTCTATCAACTCTCTCCAACCGTCCACATAGTGATCAATCGGTTAGCAGCTCTGGTGGGATCGTTAATGGTGGTATAACCGCTGTTCAGGAGACTTTTTCACACGTTGGGAGCTCTATCCAGAATGGCATCAGTTCCGTCTTCGGATCGAACCAACCGAATGAGGCATCCGTCTCTACCAGTTGGAATCCTGTGCGTCCAATTTCAAGCACTTTTGCGTCAACATCATCATCGCAACCGTCGTTCTGTCCAACGAACTGCACCATGGGTAAGCTGTACACGATACAACAAAACATGCACAGTGATACAAACTTAATCCTTTCATTATGTAGTATGTGGTGTGCCACAACAAACTGGATCCCATCGCATTATTGGTGGAACAGATGTTACACCGCACAATAAATTCCCTTGGATAGCTTTGTTGCAATACTATGGTCAAAATGTTGGCACTGGAACACTGATCAATGATCGTGTCGTGCTTACCACGGGTACAATCATATCGAATATGATTATTTTCAAGCATATCAAGGTTCTGTTTGGAGTGTTCGATCCGAGTTCTACCACCGACAATGCGACTGCAAAATTGTTCACCGTCACCAGGACTAAGCTTCATCCACAGTACTCGGCAAGCAATCCGCTGAGCTACAACATTGGACTGGTGCAGTTGGCGTTTCCTGTCACAATCACCGACAGCTTCATGCCCATATGTTTGCCCACCTCGGTGGACACACTTTCCGGTGCCGAAGCAGTTCTGGCCGGTTGGGGAGCACGCGAGCTTGGCGGAGAATCGTGGAAAAGTTTGCAAACGGTAGCGATTCCCTTATACTCGATTGAAGAATGTCGCCTCGCCTATCCCAATTCGACAGAGAACAATATTTGCGGTGGCATATTTGGTCCAGCATCGAAGGAACAACATAAAACTTCCTGCGAAGTAAGACAGCTGGCGCTCAATATGATCAACGAAGGCAATGCTAATTTAACGGATTTCTGTTTTCGTTCCACGCAGGGAGATGAAGGAGCCGGTCTTATGTATCCCTGGAGAAATGATCCATCACTCATGACGCTCATCGGTATAACGCTTCAAATTCCTGGCGTTGGCTGTGGAAGAACAAATCAACCAGCAATATTCACCAAGCTGCACGCATTCATTCCCTGGGTGCGCAGCCAATCCTCTGGGTGTTATTGCAAATCTTAAATGAAACGTCGAAATAAAAATCTTCTTAATGCACCACCAATTTTAAATGAAGCAGCATTGCAAAATTTCCCTGTTCTTTTTCTCACAAAAAAACTTGTTCTCGTTTGCTGGGGTTTGCTAACTGGCGCATGAATTGCCGGTAGGAACTGCAGTGAAAATATCAATTCGAAAATGTGCACCAAAAGCCAATGACCTCTTGTGCACCGAAAACGTAAACCTGTTCTACAAGAATTTTGTGCAACGGCATAACTGTACCGGCTTCCTTTTCTACGGACCCGGTCGATAACGATCGTTTCATGAAGTTTTTTTTTGTTTGCTTCCACCATCAAAAATCAAAAGTAATCGTAAAATGCAATCAGCCCTGTGGTGCCAAAACCAAAAATAAAACCAAAAAGAACCAGGACTCACTCTCCAGTGTATCTGCGCGAGAACAAAACGTTTGAATTGGCCACAGCTCAGCTCAGTCTGTCAGTAACACTCGCACGGGACAGAAGTGGAAATTGTTTGGCAGAAACGATGCAACTGTTTTCGGTGCAGGTTTGGCTGTTAAGTGGTTTAGTGATATCCTACGCACACCCTGGGAAAGTAAGCTGTGGATGAAATTTCTATTAGGCGCCTGTTATTTGTGCATTCTGTAGATGTATGTTTTCTTAATTGTATGTTTTCGCTTCATAATTGCAGCACCATGGCGACGCAACAGTTACGAGTAAAGGATCGCCGGATGCTCACGGTACTCCCTTCGACAGTGGTGACCATGCGGTCGTAGAAAATCCCAACGTGCGTGCAACAATTCAATCGGTCGTGAATCCCCTCACAATCGGCAATAGTCTGCCAAATAAGACTTCGAACAACTTCCCTCCCGATTCTAAATGGCCCGTTCCACAGAATGCGATCGGGTTCGGTGCGTTCCTCAACCAGGTGACTAAAAACACCACAAAGCCTTCCACAAGCACCCAGATAGGTGTTGCAGTTCCTCCTTCAAGTGATATGCAAGTTCTTCAGGCGCCTGCGTATAAACCAGGTCTTCCGAACGTGATTCAACATTTGCTCAGCAACGCGCAGGGATCGAATCATAGCGCCAGCGTCTTTTTCTCCATACCATCCAGCACTACTACCGAGGCAACGGCGCAAACGAACAACACTGCCATGAACGATCCTTTGCCCAACCCTGTGCCCGGGATTGTCACCACCGTGAGCAACGCCACCAATGCAGCACAGGAAATCACCAGTGGGTGGAGTACGAATGTGCAGAACGGTATATTTGGATCGGCCAGTTGGCTAGGCAACCGGCCCAGTAACGATCAGCCTGCATCCGGATCGACTGACAATCCGGGTTCATCGAATCCAATCCAAGGCGTCATCAATGCGTCCCAAGCATCGTGGAACAATGCAACCGGGGCGGCACAAAATCTGGCCGGGCAATTTGGTCCCACCGTTCAAAATGGAATATCAAATATTTTCGGCATCAATTTTAACCGTCCCAGTAACGATGAACCAATAACGCAATCGACAGAAACTAGCCCCACTGCATCTAATGAGACAACATCCACTGAGGCAGCGACTACATCCACAGCGTCTAATGCGCCAACAACATCAGCTGCGCCCGATACTACGGCCGCCACTAAATCAACTGTGACCGAGAGTACCACAACTACAGTAACCGCTGCCTCTTCCGGGACATTCTTACCGCTAGTGAGTTTTGTCAACAATTCTCAATCGTTGATCAACAGTTCCGTTTTGATACAAACTGTCACTAGCCAGTTGACCGGTAATTTATCAAACGGTCTGGGGAATTTCGTCTTTCCCCGACCTAGCAAACCTAACAGACCTACAAAGATATCAAACGAAGAGGAGTTTTCTAAACTGGATGATGATAATCGGGCAACCGTAACATTGAAAGCTGCTCCTCCCCCATCCCCTCCGACGTGTCCAACGTGCACCAGTAAGTAGATAGGAGTAGCCTAACATCCCCCCCCACTCCCCTCCCCCCCAACACCCTTCCCACCCAAAACAAAATGTACATTTGCATCGTCTGCATTATAAAGCGTTTGATGTTGCTTAGGCTCGTGTTTCTACAGACCATTTCAACGAATCGTTGGTGGAATCAACGTACCGTCCGCAAGCAAATACCCGTTTATCGTTTTGCTAACCTACCTGGACAGTCCGTCCGGTCACGGAGCACTAATCAACGACCGTGCAATTATCACCACCGCTACCATTATCGAAAGCATGCCCTCCAAAAAGCAAATACGCGCATTGCTTGGCGTTTACAATCGGTCCCAAAATTCAACAATATCGTCGGAAAAAATAAGCACTATCTACAAACATCCCGGTTTTCGAAGCAGCAACCAATTTAATAACAATATTGGACTGCTGATACTCAAAAACCCTCTAATGAGCTTCCAACCAATTTGCCTACCAACTGCCGTGTCAAAAACTCCTCCCGTTCCAAAAGCTACCATAATCGGTTGGGGTGCCAATTATGCGGGAGGAGGCTTAGTTAATGTTTTGCAGGAATACGAGCTGCAACTGTACGCTCCTGTACTCTGCTACGTGGCCTCCTCCCAAGTAACTTCGAAGAATCTATGTGGAGGTTCACCACAGTTTATATCAAAGGATGGATCTACCTGCACGGTAAGTGAGATAAGTATTCCTATAATGCCTGTATGAATGAATGTTTTATTTTATACATCTTTTACAGGGAGATGGTGGTGATCCTTTAGTAGTGATGAATGGCACATCTTGGGAATTGATCGGAATCGCTCTTGATATCCCTAATTTCGAATGTGGTAAAAATCGTAATCCTGCCATGTTTACTGCCATTATACCGTACTTGGATTGGATCACTACTTATGGAGTTGGCTGTGAGTGTTTTGTTGGTTAAATTTGTTGAATGGTCAATAATATATCCTACAAAAATGCGTTATTGAATCCGACAACACATCGACAAAGCTTTGCAACGGAGCTTTTGAACAACAAGCGCTAAAAAAATATTTTTATACTATCCATTTAACATTAATAAAAAAAAAACCTTGGATAAATTTTCCCCCATAAACGGCCAGCCCGTATTACATTGTATTATGTATTACATTACGTATTACTGTTACCCGTATTACGTTGTTACATTACATTGGAATAAAATATCATAAGATGTATGATAGTAGATCACCTGATAAATTATATCACAAAATGAAATTTCAGATTAAAGTGCATTCCTTTGACAGATGGTCGCATGCATTTACGTGCATTACTAGCGCATTAAGACAAGATTCAAAACCCCTTTTTTACGTGATCCTCTCATTATCTCCTCTCGAGTTATTCCTTTTTTATCATGACAACAGTTGTTTTCCACGGTCTTGTCGTAAATCTTACTATTGTAATTCCCTAGTAAATCGAAACATATCTGTGCAGCCTGTAGCTTCTTCCGTTCTACAACTACGTTATGGGAGAAGTATCACCATGCGACATATCTTGGAGAAGATGGTGAAGCAGCATCTCCTTTTTATCTCTTCACCGACTTCAAGGCAGCATATAATAGCATAGCCAGGGTAAAACTTTACGACGCAATGAGCTCTTTTAAAATCCCGTACCTACCAGACTAGTACGAATAGATCAACGTCATATGTCAGGTGATGGTGGATGGAAACTCTTTGCTATCAACAAGCACCCCCTCTAATAGCCAACTAATCCTGCTAATGAACCAATAACCCAAGGAGCCATTTTACCCCGCAACTGCCATAGTTTCACTGCCCTTCACATCGGCTGACTCCACAAACTGAGCGGCTATTGATAAAGTGTCATTCCTAACCCTTTCGTACATTCCTCTACTTTTCTTGCCTTCTTGATCTTCTAAGACTTAGGATTTTCCGGTGTGATGAACACACACGCAGTTAACAATGGCGATGTCGAAGAGAAGTATGCGTGAGGAAAAATCTATGACTCACCTGGGATATTGATTTAGAATGGTAAGTAAACCAAATATATTCGATTTAGCAACGTTTATTTATACTGTGTGTCGCGTCCACAACCTATCGGTTCCGTAAGATTTAAGAAGCGCTGCCTGTGGTGCGAAATCAGCGATTCTGGTGCAGTGCAACGGTTCCCACGGCATCGGCGATTCAGGTGCACCCCAAAACCTGCGCATCGGTTCCCGCTGTGTTGGCAGTTTTGGGTGCTCCCATCGCGTTCTGGCTCCGAGGCGGCTGACAGCGTTAAGAAGAGCGTTGGTAGGTTAAGAATTAATGTTTAATTAGTATATAAAAGCGAATTCTAATTCTAATTCGTTCGTTGTGTGTTTACTACTGCTGAAAAGTCTCGGCTTTATAGTGCTCTAGTCGGCGTGCGTTGAGTCTGTCTTGAGTGGCAGTCTATTCGAGTTTGCTATACCATGTTAACAATAGTTCACAGACCATTGGTTCCCATACCATCCAATCGTGTCTGGACAAATTGCGTCAGACAGCTTGATATCATTCGTTGGATTGGCTTTGACGATGCGTTTGTTGTTGTTTTATGATCATTCTATCTTGTAGCTGAATATTAGTCCAAATCTACTCTTTAAACACTGATGAAACTTCATTGCTATGAGCTGAGCCTAACACTGTTCAAACTACACGCCCCAAACCGCGTCAGATCGCATTAGAACGATTTTTGTATGGAATTGACAGCAGGCGCAGACTGTGCCATAATCTGTTGAGTTGTCAAACTGTTCGTGTAGTTTGGCTGTGATAGCCGCTCAGTTTGTGGGGTCAACGGTGTGAAACGCAGTGAAACTGGTAGTTGAGGGGCAAAAATGTTAAAATCAACATTAATGGTCAAACCTAGGTTAATTTAATTCACATTCATTTATTTATTATTCAATATCAATTTTGTTAATCATAATATTTTACTTTTACTGTGACAGGTGCATGTTGACTGATTAATGATAATATTTCACCATATAGTTACATACAACAACAAAATAGACGCTTCGGTGTCAAGTACTCAACGATTTATGTTGATAAATCCTCTTTGCATTATCTTAACTAAAGGCACTATCCAGTCGACTGTTGATGCCACCATTTCTATTTCGTTCTAGGCGCTGGTCCCTGTAGCCAAAAGGTTTCCATGTCTCCTTTTCCCTATATAAAACGAAATACGATCATATCCACATTTGTTTGTCTACGGTATTAAGTATTGCTTTGCTTACCTTAACGGCTACCTTGCCACGGTACGACAGTGCATATCCTAGCTTTTTAAGCTTTTGAGCAGTGTATCCTGACACCTGGATGCAATCAGTCTCGCCACTGCTCTCCATGCGTGAAGCCGTATTCACTGTATCGCCGAACAGACAATATCTCGGTACCTTTAATCCCACGATGCCAGCTACTATCGGTCCTGAATGAAACCCAATTTTGACACCTACGCCAGGTAAATTTAGTTGCCGTATGCTTTGCAACATATCCAACGCCAGATCTGCCATGTGCTGCGCGTGAAATGGGTTTATGTCAGGTGCTCCACTAACGGCCATGTAGACCTTCCCAACGGTTTCCACTTTATAGGCCATCGGGGAATGGATTAATTCATCGAACGCGCTGAAAGCGGCATTTAGTGTGTTTACCGTGGTCATGGCGTACTTGATCGAATCATCACCGGTGATCGTTTCCTGTACCTCAGCGAATAGTACCGTCACCTCTTCGAAGCTCTGACACGTCTCGTGAGGATTCTGACCCTCGCGCAACCGCTCCGCAATTGAGCGAGGAATCATGGAGTACAACAGCTCATCGCCTTGCCGTTTCCAGGAGTCGGCGAGGGCAAGCGATGTTTCCAATTCCTCCGCACGCTGCTCCTCACGTTCGCACATCAGATCGAGTCTAGAATAGTGCGAAAACCCGGAAAACACCATCTCGCGACTTAGCCCATGGGGATTGAGATCATTCAAGTAAAGACCCATTTCACGCAACTCCTCCAAGTTGTTAATTCTGCCAATAGTAGTAAGAAAGATGTTCCAAAAAAAGTATCAATACCTCGAATTGCCCTCAATCACACCACCCACTTACAGAGGACTGCATAGAAACACGAGCGAGTTGATGTCTTTTATATAGCGCATTTCGCCCTTCAACAAAATACTTCGCAACCCTTGAGATCCCCGACGAGGAATGGAGGTCATAATTTTTGCCGTATCTTCCGTGGAGGAGCTCGTATCCACTTGAGGTACTGCCGATTGCGTTTGTTTATCCGCATCTTTCGATCCTTTTGCTGATGATCCCTTGAGCAATTGTATCTCAAACAGAACGGTCTGCAGCCGTTTTATCTACGAACCAGAACAAATAGCGACAACAAATAGAGATTAAATGCTTCATTTGCAATCGTGCCTTTTGCTGACGATGTAATACATACATTTTCCCAGGTAAACGTAATACCGCTCGGTCGACGAAGTTTGAAGTGCTCTGTTACTTTCGCCCCAATCAATTCCGTGGGCGATCGATTCCCATTGTTCAGCATCCACGATTCGATCATTTTCTCCCCCACGGCAGTTATTTTCATTTCCTCGTTAAGTATCAGAGCGAAGGGAAACAGATTCAGCAACAACTTGCTATTTACCGGCGTCAGTTGCAGCTGTGATGGATGCGCTTTGATGTGAACGCGGCGTTGCATCTGGCGTACAAAACGATGTATTTAATATTTAAAGCTACTTTCATGCAAACCTTGTTGAACACGTACGTATTCACGATTATCAAAGTCCAAGCGGTACTTCACTATAACCGTCTTCAGACCACCTTGTATTGAAATTGGTCCCGATGTTCCACCAGGTGTATCGTTCTGGCTTTCCAACACCTTGATGCTTACATCCATCCCATAGAGCTGCTTAGCAATCTCCAACAGCTGCCCACGAAGGTACTTGGAAAATCCTGTGCGGGTGCTTCTGTATACAAGTACAGCTCCATTCTCATCTACCTCAGTCAACTGCATAGAAGGACTTTTCATTTTCCGGTATGTGAACCGCATCTGCAAGTGGATGTTGTCGACCGAATGTAGAAAATCACAGAAATACCGTCCCGTTGCCTTGATCAGCTCATCGTAGCCAAAGTTACTGAAAAATCTGACAAAACACCGCCCGAAAAATATCATAAACTCGTCGATCGGTTTCCCGGTAATGGCCGAGAGGGCTGCAGCAAGGTCCGGTATCAGGTTATCGGGGTAGAGCTAAGGACGAAAGCAGCATGATAATCCATTTGGCATTTGAATATTTGCAAACACGTTTCCATACCTGATGTGTGTTAAACACGGTGTTTTTACATCCCGTAGTGAGCAATGCCTGACGCCAAACAAATTCCCCATACTCCAGCTGTTTAAACAAAGTTTTGGTATAAAAAATTGTTAGGACAAAATTTTAATTCAATCTTTTTTGCTCTTGAATAGGTAATTGAAAATGGCAAAAAAAAAATGCAAAGACACAAATACAACGTGATTTGAATTAACGATTGGTAATTTTATGTATAAAATCGCCGTGAAATGTTCTGGAATATGAATTAACTAACTGCCGTAACTAACTGCACGATTGTCGGTTATACAAGAATGTTGCAGGTTGTTGCAGAATTCGAAAATTAGTCTCCGTTCGACAATTAGCCTCCATATTTTATTTTCTACGTACAATACACCAAATGGCTCGATAAAACTAATATCCAAAATCGATTGTACAAGCAAGTAAGTA